>NC_064290.1:22583766-22824590 GCF_019186545.1 Solanum stenotomum
GGAAAAACGAGACCCTTTCAACCCAAACAGATTATACCACGACGATCCTTGCGAAAAACTCTACAAGTTAGCCTCAAGAATGACTCAAAACGGACTTACGATGATCAAGATCTCACATTTCAAAATTCAACAACAAAACAATCCGGAAATCACCCTGGCAGTGGCTAAAAATCGATTTCTTACCTCAAATGAAGCCTCCCCTCGCGTTTCTGAGATCACCGCTAGATTCCCCTCGAAATTCTCTTGAAGTTTGCCTTTTGAATCACTTAATTTGGACTCAAAATGAAGGAGCAATCTCAAGTTGAAGTTGAAGGAAAAAATTGGACGAAATTCGTCCTAAATTCTGGAAATTTCCAGATTTCCACTCCTCTGCCACGTGGCTCTGCCACGTCACCGCCGCGTCAAAATTCTACAACCCTTCAAACCTAAATTTCGATGTTTCAGATTCGTTCGGAGTCGGAAAAATACAAACCTTATATGGAATCTGATTGGAAATGATATTTCGGACTCAACGGTGTAGGCGGAATTTCCATTTGGAGGTCGCTTCGATGAAAAGTGGGTCCCACACCCAATATCGTTTTGAGCCAGATTCCACAACTGCTATCTAAAGTCTCGGGAAGTGAACAAAGGGTCGTTCTAGACCAAAATCGATATTCCGAAGCTAACCTAGCTGTCAAAATTTTCATCTGAGCACGACTTCCAAGAAGGTTGACCAAAGTCAACTTTTCAAGTCATTACAAAAAAAGTCACAATCTTTCGGAAAAGTCACTACCCATTAATGTGAAAAGGTGTATGCTTTGAATATAATTCAGTGTATATAAATATAATATTAAATATAGAATATATAATAAATTGGATGTTTTAAGTTGAGGGTATCATAGTAATTTAACATTCATATTAGGAAGTTCATGCTTTTAAGGTAGTATAGAAGATATAGATATAGATATAGATAATCATGTACAATTTTTATTCTTCTTATTTAGGCTCATTTCTATAATTAAACCAAGGGATATGATAAGTAGAGTTATAAATGTATTTCACTTCTATAATAATGTAATTAAGAAATGTACTATTATGAAACAAATCAAACATTTGTTAAAAAGATTTAGAGAAGTCTAGTAGGTACACGTTTGGCCAGGTAATTTGAAGTCAATTTATTCTAGTTTGGAGAGATCAACACATTTAAAGTGTTTCTCTATAGATAATTCCTCTTTATTAAATTTTGTGAATTGGGATTTCTTAAATATGATTAAGAAAATTAATTTAAATCAAAAGTGTCAGATAAAAATATTTTATTATGTATTTAAATACTCAATTGAAACAAACTGTGATCTAAATAAAATTTAATGTTTAAAGTTTTTCCACGTATTGCCAACAAGTGAATAGTGATCGACTTCCCTTTTATTATTTCTCATAATCATGTACAATTTTTCTTCTTGTTATTTAGACTCACTTTTAAAACTAATCAAAGTATATAATAAATGTAGCTACTCCTATAGTGTAATTAAGAAATATATTATTATGAAACAAGTCAAACATTTGTTAAAAAGATTTAGAGAGAAGTTTTACACGTTTGATCATGTAATTTGAAGTCAAATTTAAATATTTAATTTAAATTCATGTTTATTTTAAAAAATTGGACAAAATAAATAGTTAATTAACGTATCTACGTAACAGATATTACAGACCACGAGTAAAAAATGTTTTAATACTAGATTCGAAAATGTATAATTGGAATACTTTATCATATTCAAGTATTCAATTGAAACAAATTGTAGTTTGAATATCTAAATAAAATTTACCGACAAATTTAAATGACTATTGATGTATTAAGCCTTAAAAAATGGCCTTCATCAAAGTTTATGGTTTTTCCACATATGTTCTAGTGATTTCCCTTTTTTGTTCCTCATAATCATGTACCATTTTTATCTTATTCTCTAGCCACAACACTAGGATTATCTCTTGAATCCATGTACGTGGTATTTAGGAACTTAATCAATATAATTTTGCAACCATTATTCCTATACAACAATGCCACGGCTAACTGTAACATGTGGCTCCGTTCTATTTATCATATTATGATTAAGTTTTGATATATTGAGATAGGTAACCAAATATTAGGTGTATTGTATTATTTGAATACCATTAAAGTTATGATAATTGGAGGAATTGAGACTTATCCTTAGTCTTGAACTTTAGAAAATTGACTATAGATTAGGGTGAGTTTTTGGGTCTAGGCTAGACATATAGTAATATGAGTGTCTATAGACTCGTTCACTTATGAATTATGTATACTTGATAGATTGGAAATGTTCTGAGGCATTGAGGGAAATAGAAGCTTTGGTGAATTTGATTGCTTGACTTCGGTTCTTCAGTGGAGGTAAATTATGGTTTGTTCTATATGATAGAGAGACTCTTAATAACTATTAAAAGTCATTGAGTTATGTTGTGAAATTTCCTATGTACTTAATTTTTGTGGTTTGGATGATTTTCATGTTGTTGTAATTGGTCTATAATCACAAGACCACGGAATCCATAATCTTAAATTTTCTCTATCAAAGTGATGCCTTGATTAAAGAAGGCTTGATGAAATATTGTTAATGAAGTAGAAAGTGATGATAAAGAATGATGAATTAACTATATTTTTGGATCGGGTGCCACTAGCCGGCACAATATATTTGGATCGGGTGCCACGAGTCGGTCCAATATATTTGGATCAGGTGCCATGAGCCAACATGATATTAGTTGATCGGGTGTCACATTCTGGCACGATAACATTAAATAAAAACATATTAAAAAAACTTAATGTACTCAATCTCAAAGAACCCACTTCCCAAAAGAGCGTGGTGTGGAGGCCTGCGTTCCCATGTGTGTTCTTGATATTGTTGACTAATTACATACTTGCTTCATTACTATTGTCACTTGCTCCTGTTGTTTGTTGTTTGCCACCTTCTAAGTGCTACAATTGATTTCATGATATTCCTTTATGCATGTTAGTTTCTATTTTGAGTCGGCTGATGATGTCTACTCAGTACAGGGACCCCTACTTTTTTTCGTCGTTTTTCTTTTGTGGAGTGCAGCGAGTTTACCAGCGACTTTGACTCACACTCAGCTCTAGCCGGTCTCCTACAAATTGGATTCCAAGGTGAGCAATTCCTTCTAGGTTGTATTGGATTCTCTCGGTCATGGCATGATGTCCTTGTTTTTCGGTCACAAACTATTTTATTCATTAATTATGATTTCTTTGATAATCTTAGACTTAGTGTTTGGGGATGAGATGTCCTTGATGTGATGACTTTCAGGTTTTGGGAATAATATATAATAGACTCTAGTGGATTTGTGTTCCTTACATTAATAAGATTTGACCTTCCGCATTATGGTTATATTTTGTAAGTTGAACAATTAATATAAGTTAGGGTTTGAATTTGTTGGTTCGCCCACCTAGGAGGTTAAGTGAGGGTGCCACTCATGACTCATTTTGGGTCGTGAAAAACTTGGTATCAGAGCTTTAGGTTCGGTGATCTCATCACACAAGGACATGTCTAGTAGAGTCTCGCGGAATGGTACGGGGATGCCTTTACTTTTATTCAAGAGGCAATAGGACTTTAGGAAAACTCTATTCCTTCTTTCTTTCGTGCTATTACTTGAATTGAATTGGTATCTCGGTGATACAATTGGTATCTTACATCTTTCACTCTATTGTACGTATGGTCAGAAGTAGAGCAACATAAACACCAACACCAACACCAACATGGTCTGTAATGGCTAGTGATCAACATGATATCTAGTGAAAAACGAGGAGTTTTCACCTCTTAAAGCAGGGAGGAGTGTTAGAAATACGCTTAAGAACTGCAGTGGTCCAAGTTATCTGTATTGTAAGGGAGTTGTTTACTGTTTAGTAATCAATTAGTTTCTATCTTATCCCTAATCCTTAGGAGTTGGTTTCTTTATTTCAGTTGACTTGTAAACTCTATAAACTAGTCTGGATATATAATGAAGTATGTAGTTTTGCTTTCACTAATATTTCTTTACTGATTTATCAAACTGATTTCTCCACTTGTTCAATAACAAGAGAAACAAAATTTTTATGTTCTTCCTTCTCTGTAAACTAGCAAAAAGGCAATCATGGACTCATCGGTAAAATACGTACTAAGATCAAGAGACAACTAATGAAAGAAGATGAATTTTAAAGTGGATAAGATTTGGGAATGACATAATTTAAGGAACAAAACTTATGGTATCACGATCGAGACTACCCCTAGTCGTAACACAATGCGCTTCAAAAGTGACCCCAAGCTAACTCATTGTCTGGAATGACACTAAGATTCATATAGACAATAACTGAAGATAACTGATGTAGAAACTAAATTGAGATGAATGAGAAAGAATGTGAAATTGGTGTTGTCGCCATTGCCCAATAAAACCAGCACATATATTTCCAGGTATTGCATTGATGACACTCTTCTAGCATCTCCTGGATAGAAATACTCTCTGAATCACATTTAGATGCTAAAAGGACTGTCTGGGATAGAACATGGGTACATCCTGACATTGAAAACTGATGCAGTTAGCAAATATTATGATACTTCAGTTCAAAAGGAAAGATAGTTGAGCCCGCCCATAATCGGTTGACCTATTATTTTCTAATAAGGTAAATAGTTTGATTAACAATTTTGGAAACCCAATATACAAGCCGTATACCAGAAGTTATAGATTCTACACAAAAATATGGTTCTCATAAAAAATACATCCCATCCTCTATACAAATATGGACCTCATGATTTTACGATAAGGTTAACCTCCTCTCATAGAGGAAAATGAAGAAAAATAAGTGTTTGTTATTTTAGTGTGTCAAGTACGGTATACATTTTGTGTTCTTTATTACATATGGGAACACTCTTAAAGAGTCCTCTCAAAGTTATTTTCTAAAACTCTCTCCTCTTTTACCTTGTCTTTAGAGCTGGAAAAAGATTCACCTGAATGGGTAAGGAAATTATTGGTGCACTCGATTAGTAAGGAAGTTTACTAGGGAAATACATCATGACCAACCAAGGTAAATAGTTCTAGCTTTGTGTCTGATATCATTATGAAACAATGTCGGTGTTGTAATGATGATTTTGATGATTCACAAACCTACTGAAGGGATCTTATACTTGTAATATACTTTTATCAAAGTCAACAACCCAACTATATATAATTACCTTACCTCACCAATCATAGCTAATCACAATTCAAACTTGTCACGACCCAAAACAAGTCATGAGATGTAGGTCTCTCATTGGTTGGTAGTTTTGAATATATAGTTGTGTTGTTGAGTTTGGGAAAAGTTTATTACAAGTACAAGATCCCTTGAGTAGGTTTTTGAATCATCAAAATCATCATTACAACACTGACATTGTTTCATAATGATACCAGACACAGAGCTAGAACTCTTTACCTTGGTTGGTCCTGATGTATTTCCCTAGTAAACTTCCTTACTAATCGAGTGCGCCAATATTTTCCTTGCTCATTCAGGTGGATCTTTTCCAACTCTAAAGACAAGGTAAAAGAGGAGAGTGTTTTAGAAAAAAACTTTGAGAGGTCTCTTTAAGAGTGTTCCCATATGTAATAAAGAGCACATAATATATAATGCACTTGACACAGTAAAATAATAAACAGTTATTTTTCTTCATTTTCCTCTTTGAGAGGAGGTTAACCTATCGTAAACTCATGAGGTCCATATTTATATAAAGGATGGGATGTCTTTTGCTGAGAACCATATTTTTGTCTAGGTTCTATAATTTTTAGTATATGGCTTGTACATTGGGTTTCCCCAATTATTAATAAAATCATTTATCTTATCAGGAAAAAAATTAGGTCACCCGATCATGGACGGGCTCAACTATCTTTCCTTTCTAACTGAACTATCATGATATCTGCTAACTACATCAATTTTCCAATGTCAAGATGTACCCATGTTTTGTCCCAGACAGTCCTTTTAACATCTAAATGCAATTCATAGAGTATTTCTATTCAGGCGATGTTGGAAAAGTGTCATCAATGCATTACCTGGAAATACATGTGCTAATATTATTGGGCAATGGCGACAACCCCAATTTCACATTCTTGCTCATTCATCTTAATTTAGCTTCTGCATCAGTTATCTTCAGTTATTGTCTATATGAATATTAGTGTCATGCTAAACAATGAGTTAGCTTGGGGTCACTTATGAAGCACACTATTTTACGAATAGGGGTAGTTTCGAATCGTGACACCATACGTTTTGTTCCGTACAATTATTTCACTCCCAAATCTTATCCATTTTAAAATTCATCTTCTTTCATTATTTGTCTCTTGATCTGAAAATGTATTTTACCGACGAGTCCATGATTGCCTTTTTGTTTGTTTACGGAGAAGGAAGAATATAAAAGTTTTGTTTCTCTTTTTATTGAACAAGTGGAAACATAAGTTTGATAAACCAATAAAGAAATATTAATGAAAGAAAAACTATTAGGAATATGATAGAAACTAATTAATTGCTAAAATGTAAATAACTACCCTACAATATAGATAACTTGGATAGTTCTTATGCATATTTCTAACACTCTTCCCTGCTTTAAGAGCTTCAAACTCCAATTTTTTGCTTGAGAAGTTGAAATTTATTGCCTGATAATGGTTTGGTGAAGATATCATCCAACTGCTCCTCAATTTTGCAACAGAGCAGAATCACGTCTACATTTTTTTGCACTTCCCTCAAGAAGAAAAGCTTGATGTTGAAGTGTTTTTTTCCATGAAATACAGGATTAGGAGAAATTGCTATCGCAAATTGGTTGTCCACAAATACTTCAATTCCCTTTGTTTGATTCATATGTAGATCAACAAATATTTTCCTCAACCATAACGCTTGATTCACTGCTGTTGTTGTAGCCATAAATTCTGCCTCTACAGTGAATTGAGTAGTAGTGTCCTGTTCTTTGAGCACCACAAAAACATTCCTGAGCCAAGACTGAAACAGTATCCAAGTGTGTTTTTCATTTCATCTGCGGATCCATCCCAATCACTATCAGAATACCCAAGTAGTTTCAGATCTAGTTTTTTCTTAAACTTGACACCATAATTAATGGTACATTTGATGTATCTGACAACTCGTTTTGCTGATTTTAGATGCACCTCATTAGCACAATACATGAACCTTGATAGTATGCTTACAACATATAAAATATCGGGTCTTGTAGCTGTGAGATATATCAAACAACCAACTAAGCCTTTGAAGTATATTTCCTCCACTTTCTCTGCTCCATCATTCTTGCATAGTTTCTTTTTTTGGTTCATAGGGGTACTCATCTCCTTACAATTTTTCATGTTGAACTTCTTGAGAATTTTTTTAGCATATTTCTTTTGGCAAATGAAAACTTCATCCTGTTGTGAGAGTGATATTTTCTTTTCAAAAAACTTGGTAGGAGACTTTTCTGCTTTGTCAGAAGAGATAAGGACAAATTTATTTGAATCTTCCCAACACCACTCTTCATTCTCTGTAAAATGCACATCTCTACTAAAGATTATATTTTCAGTTTGTTGTCGGAAGACCTTATATGACTTTGAAACTGAACTATATCCAAGAAAAATTCCTTGGGCAAATTTTTTATGTAGCTTATCTCATTTAACCTGAGGAATGTAGGAAAAATAGAGACAGGCAAACACTTTAAGAAAATTTAACTATGGTTTAAATCCATACCAAGCTTCAAAAGGAGTTGGGTCTTTCACTACCTTTGTGGGAAGCCTATTTTGAAGAAACCTAATGTATTTGATGCCTCAACCCAAAATTTCTTTAGCAAGTTCTTCTCGTGCAACATGCATCTGTTCATCTCTATAATGTATTTGTTCCTTCTCTCACTTACTCCATTTTGTTGTGGAGTATAGGGAGTAGTATGTTAATGATGAATCCCTGCTTCCTCACATAACATGTTGAGCTGGTGAGAAGTGTATTCCCTTCCATTATCTGTTCTTACAAACTGGATTTTACAGTTAGCTTTATTTTCTACTTTTGCTTTGAACTTTCGAAAGACATTAGCAGCCTTTGTCTTATGCTTGAGAAAGTAAATCCAGCACATGCGGGTTAGATCATCAACAAAAATGATATATTAAAGATTACTTTTTAGTGAGGGAGTCCTTTGAGGTCCTGCTATATCAGTATGAATTAGTTTCAATTTGTTCAAGGCTCTCCAAGTTGTCGTTGGAAATGGAAGTGTGTTTTGTTTTTCATATTGACAAGCAAAACAATTTGAAGAACTTACTTCTAAAACATGCAAGTCCTTAACTATTTTTGCTTTTTTATTTTAAGCAACCCTTCATAGTGGGTGTCCGAGTCTCTTATGTCATACTTCTGCAACACTTTCTTTGGCTGAAAAAACAGCATGCTCCTCCTCAAATGGATCTAATGAGAAACTTTTTCTCTCATTTTTATTATAAACATTTCTTGATCTGAAGCATCCTTGATCAAACAATGTTTACCTTCAAAATTTAATTTGTTGCCTTTTTCCATCAATTGACCAACATTAAGCAAGTTTTGATCTATGTTAGATACATAAAGCACATCAGAAATTGTTTTAGTACCTGAATGACTTGGAATATCAATGGTTCATTTTCCTTTACAGTAAGATGGTCGCTATTTTCTATTCTGATTTTAGTAATGGATGTGGGCTTCAATTCCCTTGAAGAGAGACATGTCATTTGTCATGTGATTAGTGCATCCACTGTCAATCAGTCAACAATCGCACGATGATGTGCCTGAAAAACATGTAGCAACCAAGAGTTGATCTTCCTCCTCACCATCAACAATTTGAGCCTCTACTTCTTGTTGCAAACCATTGTTCTTGCAAATGACAGCTTCATGCCCAAATTGATTGCATTACTGCATCTAGCATCAGGCTTTCTCCAACATCTGTATAGTGGATGACCTTTCTTATTACAACACTTACTGATAACGCTCAACTACACTTTCTCCAATTCTAAGTGTAGGCGGTCACAATCAAGTATAAACCCAAGTAAGAGTTGGGGTCGATCCCATAGGGAGTGATACGGTAAAGAATTTGATTATGAAGTGAAAGAAGTGTTCTAATCGCTTGCAGAAGTAGACATTTTTGAAACAATTAAAGTAAATGGTAGGGGTTTGACAATTAGTGTCAATTTGGGAGATTAGAGTGAACAATTAACAACTACAAACACATGGGAGTAATCAAGTAGAGAGGGAGCCTTGGGAGTGTGATCGATTGAACGCCAATTTCTCTATATGGGTGATTATTATTTACTAAAAGTCGTTAAATCTTAGCGGTTAGGCTAGACTTTAGGTGTAATAGTCATTTCTCAATCATCTATCACGAATCAAATGAATTCTCTCGAACCTTGACAAGCATAACAAATATAAACAGCCCAATACCTCAATTAATCTACTCTTTCAAGCTAGATTGGTAAGATTGAATTTAGACCCTCTTTCTCAAGCTAAGTCTACAATAACTCAATCACTACAATCATCAATTAATAGTTTTAACTTTAAAACCTCTTTCTCAAGCAAGATTAGAATACTAATTCGAATTGTATTTGCAACTACTAGTCATCAATTAAAACTCAACTATCAATTGAAACCACTTCCAATCAACATTAAAATTAGTAAATACTAGCACCCATCAACATTTGAAGTATTCAATCACATAATCACACCCCCAAGAATGGGGATTTTAGCCACACATAATAAAGAGCAAGAAATAGTTACCAACCATGTTTTCCATCAGCTTGGGTAACAATCTACAAGTCTTCAAAATGTTTGAATTGAATTCAAAATCAAATAAACCATAAATATCTACTCAAAAATTCAAAGAACAGTGTTAGGGATCAAAAAACCCAAAACTAGACAATATGGGAACTCTCAAAAACTTCAAAACTTCTCTTTCTTCTTTTGAAATTCGTTCCTAGATTTTCTGCTTCGGAGCCACTCAGCGGAATAAGTCAAGCTTCGCCGACCAGGTCAGCGACTCTTCGAGTTCTCCTTTCCATAACCTTCTTGGCTTGGCTTTTCCACACGTCCCTTTTGTGACTTTAGGCGATCAAAACTTCCATCGCCGATCCATTCAACGCGTCGCCGAAACTCTAATTTCCTCACCGAGTTGGCTTTGTCCATGAGCCTGCCTGATGTAACTTTTGGCGAGCTGAAAAACCACTCGGCGATTCGCCGAGTGACTTTGGAGAGCATCAGCCTCGCTTTTGTTCAACTATTTCTCTCCTTTTTGCCCTGTAGTATCCTTACCTTGCACTTTTGCCTTCATTGCTACAAATTAAAATTTAAACATCAGTTTATAGCATAAAATAGGAATTGAGGACACTAAATGAGTCAAAATCCCAGACTCATCAACACCCCCAACTTAAACTTTTTCTTGTCCTCAAGTAAAACACAAGATCAATCAGTTCAACAGAGATGTCTACAAATAGTGCTACTCAACACTCAACATGAATGCACAAGAGGTTCAATCTACTCATGCAATGTTCAATTATGCACTACAAGTTTCAGACTGTGACTATCCATCATCAAATAGAACTAAAGCTCACAATGTTTGCTTCAAATGCAAATTCAAGTTCAACAAAAGTATTTGAATGCCCTCACATCAAGAATGATTCCATGCTCACACCAAGCTCATCAAAATTTCAGAATTAAGGAATCTAAAGCTACTCTCACACTCTCAAAGATAAACACATGCATGATTGTACCCATAGGCTTGCCCGTATTTTCCACTCAACATGACATTAAGCTCAATTAGGATCACAATGGTCTTTCAAAACTTGTAACGGGGATAAGGGTAAAGGTATGATCATTTTGGCTTAGTGATATCTACCCTCATGAAGAATGGCCTGCATTTCACGTTTTCTCCTTTGCTTTCACTCTTTTTGATTTTCACAATCCACCCTATATTCTTTTAAGCATGATTAATTGGATACCCCGTTTCTTTTATCCATTGCACAAACTTTATTGCAACATTCTTTTTCTTTTTTAATCTTTTTCTTCTCTTCTCTCTTTTTTATATGGAGGGGTTCCATCTTTTTCAACACAATCCATCAAGGGAAAATGTTTACAAACTTCTTGACTTTCCTCCTTTTTCACCACACCCCCAACTTAGGCTTTTGATCTAAGTTGGCTATTCAAACGGACCAATGCTTCATGAAGGTTTTAGGTGATGGCAAAAAGAGGTCAAATGTATTCATGTTTCATCCAAAGAAAAGGTTAGGCTCTAATGGTGCCAAACTATGTTCACACTCTCACAAGGTAGTCGATCACAAAGAGATATACTAGCAATTTGGTTCACTCTACAGAAATTTTGCCTAAGATCATCTCTATCATTTTCCTATATTAGTCGATTGGACTAACGGGGCAAGTTCTAGGTATTACCAAGCACATATTTCAAGATAATATCACCACACATGGCATTCAACACAATCATCAATCAAGATTCTACAATTTTAGCTCGTGTGCAACGATCATCACAAGATTCATTTCAACAATCGTCCAGTCACAATGAGAAGCTAAAAGTTCACACATGACTTATGCAACTCAAATTTTCCTCATTGGAATTATACAAACATATAGTTCAATCAAGAGCACTATTTAAGTCATCGGTATTGATCACAACCGATACTCAAATATGCAAGAGAACAACCATATTCACAAATATCAAGAGGGTGAAAAACCAACCAACATTCACATTAAAAACCATAAAGCCATAGTCACACAAAATAAGCATAACAAGCTATCAAAATCCTACATTCACCAAAACAACCCAAGAGAGGCAGGTATGAAGATACCTCACCCGCCAAACAAAACTAACAATTGTCCTCAATGTAAAAGAAATAAAAAGTCTAGAAATAAAGATGAAAGAGAGTCAAGATTCCCCTGTCAGGCTAAGTGTGAGGTGAACTCTGCACATCTGGGACTCTCTCAATTTGGGCATCAGTGCTCTGCTCAGCTTCATCCTTCGCTCCACCAGAGCCCACCATCGATATGTCCCAAAGAGAGGCCTCCATAGCTGTCTGTACCATTGCGCCCTCTAGGTCCTCCAGGTCATCATATACTGCTGCATCTCATGTACTAAGCTCATGCTCATCAGTTTCGGGAGCATCAGACTCAGCATCCTTATCAGCCACAACAACATCTCTGGTCGTGGTAGCCGGAGGGATCTCACAAATGGCTGGCAACTCTGTACTCGGAACCTCAGAAAGGTCCACCGTGTTGAAAAACATAGACATATCTGTGGATTTTAGCTCAAACACATGATGTCTCAGGCTAGTAACATTGGCTCTCAAAGTCGTCACATCATCCGACTTGCGTCCACTCTGCTCACATGTCTTCACTTTCACCATGAGGGCATCTAATGCTAGGCCATGTGTGGTGATCAGTACTCAGTGCTCTCTCAAATTAGCTCGAATAGGATCTAAGGCAACAATTATAGAAGTACTAACAACAACAGATGAAGACGGAATAATAGTAGAAGAGCTAGGAGTACCTGAAAGCTCGCCGGCCCGAGTGGAAGGGGTTGTGTCAGTCTTTAGCATCTCCTCGTCAACAACTGGGTAAGTATCCACTGGTGCAACTCTCATCTTCTCAGCCTCATCTCTAGTGTACTCTGCCTCGATCCTCTGGATGTCAGTAGAGGAAGTGGGCGTCACTTACACATCGTCTTCTCCACAAATGGCACTCAGTCACGCCGGCACAGCTCCGTGATCAACACCAGGAAAGAAAGTGAGGTCTGACTCTGCTTGGCCCTCATGGCCATCTCCTACTTGATAATCAACCCGAGATTCAGCCTATCCCGATCTAAGATACATCCCAACAAGGTCCCATTAGGATGCCGAAGTAGGGACTCATTTTGTGAAGGCATCAAGGTGCTGCTAATAAATCAAAACTAATACCGAGTAGCCATATTCAAATCCTTTCTCTCTATTTGAACTCCTGGCTCGATCCATGGCGGTGTGATGTCAGAGATAAGAGGAGCCAACCACCCCTTTAAGTCATCACGGTTCTTCTTTTGTATTTGATCCACCAAGTAAGTGATCACATTCATCGTACACCCTAGCACCTCATTAATGTCGGTGTTGTTGCATTTCACTTTCTTATCCCACACCATAACATGATCAACTGGTACGAATGAGCTGGCCTCTTTCTTCCCCATTGGCAACAACTTCCCATATTCAGTATAAAACTCTCGAACCCAGGAAGGTATGATCGCCTCAGGGCCGGGTAAATATCTCAAACTTGTGGAACTTGATAGTATTCCACATTTACACATACTTGTACACCACTCCATTTGTAGACAGCCTATTCTCGTCCAAGATAGTCCTGAACCTGGCAGCCTTCAATATGTTTAGCAATCGAGGTGCAGGTGTCTGTACTGGAGGATTGGAGGTACCTGCTCAACCGTGTGCGCTGGAGGTGGAGAAGGTGTAGAAGTCACCAGTATCCTGGCCAGATCATGTAGCGCTTTAGAGCGCAACTCAGCTCTCGTCATTTGCAATGTCTGATCATCCTCTGATCCAGCTTGGATAAGGATGCCGACAATCTAGACCCCGAGTTACCCTCACTTTCAGACTCTGAGGTGGTGAGGTTGGTGTCATAGATGCTCATGCTTTCGGAGTTATCCTCAGCCAGACGTTGCTCCGCAGGCCCTTTTCCCTTTGTTGTGTTCTTCATCCCTGTCGGAGGAAGTTTGGCTTGTGTAGCTCGAGAAAGAGCAACACCCTCGGTGATAACAATGGCCCGTGCTCTCTTTTGTGGTGGTTGGTTTCTTCCTGGAACTTTGGGTCTGGCCATATATGCAAAACAACATAGAATGAACCAATATGTTAGAAACAAGTCAACAAAATATCTAAATATAAAAGTTGTAGAAAAACTCACCGACTAGTTCGACGAGCCAAATAGGGCTCACCAAAAGTTACAGAATAAAATTGCTCAAATATCAACACAATTCGGTGAGGTACAAGGCCTTTCAGCGATTCGCAAACACCATTCGCCGAAAGTTACAGAATATTTTCCTAAAATTGGGGCTAACGAAGGTCGATCAATAAGACATTTGGTGAGCGCAGACATATCGCCGAATGTACAACAAAAAATGAAGAACAAAAAGGTGATATATGGGTCATTTGGTGAACTGCCGAGCCATTCGATGAGCTCGACTAAGCTCGTTGATTGGTCTCTCGTGCCAGTTTTTGACCCCGACCTTTAATTTTCAACCCACAACCTACGATAATGAAATTCACACACTATTTTATCCAATTAAGGCTATACCCATATCAATAATGACCCCAGGGTACTCAGACTTCCTTCGATCTGTCTAAAATTGACCAGTCAACGTCTTTTGCCCTTAAGAATGATGTCAACCGCTCTATCATTGGGCAAATTAGGTTGATCGGTAACATTCGAGCTACTCAAATTTCACCCACATCAGACCCAACATACAAACAATACACACCCATGATTTTAATCAATTAAAACATGGGATTCAACAATTATTGGCTAAAACACAAACATAAACATAATATGATAGTAGCACTTACATAAAATCAACTAATTACACAAGATTAAGCAACAGATCCAATAATATTATGAGCATGCATCAAAAACATCGAAAGACCAAGCGAGTTTGGGACACCAACCTTAAAAATAGATGAAAACAAATGCTAGACAAGTAACTACGGAAGCAAAAGCACAAACCCCCCCAAGCAGTTGATTCCCACACAAAATTAACGAGAAAAATATAATCTAGATATGAAGTGTACGAGTGCAAAGGTCAAAAAATATGAAAGGAAAGGGAAGTTTGAATTTAAAACAATTAAGACCCATTTAAACCCTTCAGTTTGCGCCCCAGTCGACGATATCAACTTATGTCGCTGACCATTTGCTGATGCGCCGAATGGTGCTTTACCCACTGAAATTTATAGAAATCTAGCCAGTTGGTCGATCATAAAGGCAGTCCAGATCGGGCTCGTCGACCTGTTCGGCGAGTCACTAAATGGTACCTAAGTTCACCTAATTAGCTCTTTTCCCAAAATTTTGAATTTTATACCTGCATATCTAACACCCGTTATTCAAACAACAACATTAAAACCTAAAAACCTGGGTTGCCTCCCAAGAAGCGCCTTATTTAATGTCGTGGCACACTAAGTAAAACGTCTTGCCTCACGCCCCCGCCTTTTAAAACACTGATATGTCCAAACCCTTGTTGTCCAAACACCAAAGTATGATATGCTACAAAATCGATAAAATAAATTATACAATGATGACGAGCTAAATGCATAGAACAACTTTGGTCAAGGACTTAAGTCAAGAAAATCTATAATTTGGTTGATCCTAGAAATGGGTTTTCTAAGTTTTCAGGTTCTTAACTAAACAAATGAAGAAAAAGTCGAAGAAGAAGATATATAAAAAGTTCCACCAACCTAGGGCCCCACCTCACGTGGCTGCTTGCGCAATCTCGCAAAAATAAAAATATCTCTCTATTCTGAAGTCGTATAAATGAACGGTTTGATGCGTTTAAAACTAGACTCGTAGACCCTCAATTTGATAGGTTATGGGCTCCATAAATATTTATAGATTGGGAGAAAACCTCCAAGACATTTGACCCAAATTTCAGAAAAAAATTTAAAAAGGAACTTACGATAACTTTTGCCAACTTTTGTTTTGCCCCTTACCTAACCTCAAAACTTGAGATAAAATCCTTGAACACTTAAATTATGACATACCACATCATTCTTAGCTTATTACTCACCCTCTTTGTCTTTCCACGAAGGTACAAGTTAATTTAGATGTTTCAAAAAGTCAGGGTGTTACATCATTTCCCCCCTTAAAAACATTCATCCTCGAATGAAAAATCTGAGACACGCGGTTAAGTCCTTTGGAGTTGCAAAAATTTAGGCAGAATATCCTTTGTAAATGTGACTATCCAGGAACCTGAAATGCAGGAATTCTAACTTAGATGTCTCACAGGATGACATAAATAAATAAGCATTATAGCTCCGCAATAACAGTGCGAGGAAAAATACAATGACAACAACCATAATAATAGGCAACAATATAAAAAAATAGATAGGTATCTTACCTCACTGCACTAATATATATTGATATGCCATCACCCTAGGGTATGAAACAAGTGAGGATATTTGGACCTTATGCCATCTTCAGCTTCCCATGTCACCTCTTCTCTATTCTTGTTTCTCCACAATACTTTAACTGAAGCCAACTCTTTGGTCCTCAATTTACGGACTTGTTGATCTAATATGGCAACATGAGTTTTCTCGTAGGATAACTCCTCTGTGATCTGAACATCCTCAACTGGGAAAACCCGAGAAGGGTCTCCTACGTACTTTCGTAGCATCGATACATGGAAAACTGGATGAACAGATTCTAGCCCCAAAGGAAATTCTAACTCATAAGCCACTCGTCCTACCCTCCGAAGGATCCGGTATGGCCTAATGAATCATTGCCTAAGCTTGCCTTTTTTGCCAAATCTCATAACACTCTTCATAGGTGAGACTTTTAAGAATACTCAGCCATCGACACAAAACTCTAAGTCCCTTCATCACACATATGAGTATGACTTCTGTCGGCTTTGAGTTGTTAGCAACCTCTCCCGAATGAGCTAACATGCTCCACTATCTGTTGTACTAAGTCGGGTCCAATCAACCCTGACTCACCTACCTCGAACCATCTAATGGGAGATCTACATTTTCACCCATACAAAGCCTCATAAGGTGACATCCCGATGATAGAATGATAATTATTATTGTATGCGACCTCAATAAGAGGCAAGTGGTCATCCCAATTTCCGTTGAAGTCTAGCGCGCACTCCCGTAATATATCCTCGAGTGTCAAAATTATGCACTTAACCTAGCCATTTGTCTCAGGGTGAAAGGTTGTATTAAGATTAACATGTGTCCCCAGTCCTTTCTGGAAGAACTTTCAGAAGTTAGCGGTAAATTATGCTCCTCTATCAGAGATAATAGATACTAAGACAATGTGTAGCCTAACAATTTCTCTAATATAGATCCATGCATAGTCTTCGACTGTAAAAGTAGCCCTGACTGGTAAGAAGTAGGATGATTTTGTTAGTCTATCAATAATTACCCAAATAGATTCAAACTTACGATGCGACCGAGGTAACCCTGTAATAAAATCAATATTAATTGCTTCCCACTTCCATAATTGGATGGCTATCTCTTGGACTAGCCCAGCGGGCTTTGGGTGCTCAACCTTCACATGTTGCCAGTTAGGACATGGTTCCACAAACTTAGTAACATTCTTCTTCATCCCGTGCCACCAATATATCTCTTTAATATCATGGTACATCTTCGTCGAACCAGGGTGAATAAAGTAACGGGAATGAAGTGCCTCTTCCATAATCTGATGTTGAAGCCCTGCAATATCTGAAAAACACAATTGACTGCTATATATGAGGATTCCATCTCCTGCTATATCAAATGCTAAAGAATGTTGATCCTGAGCCTTGGCTCTGAGCTGCTCTAAGCTAGGATCTTCTTTTTGCCGTGTTTTTACCTCTACAACTAGAGATGATATGACTATGACCTTAATTGTGACCCTACTATCGTCTGCCTCTAACAATTTGACTCTCATGCTAGCTAACTGATGAAGCTCTCGATGTCACACCCCAAGGCTACACCCTTAATGTAAACACGGGACCTAGGATCACAAGTGAACCCAAGCTAACCATGAGTTACCATATCATAAACATACTTAAACAACTGAACAAAATATACTATGTGGAAGCTTAAAACAGGAGATAAACTAAAATAATGGGGAATACCCAATCTAAGTCTAAATATGTAAATACTGAGCAAGAGTTTAAGCTACTGAACTATAACTCAAATACTAAAGTTGAATCTATCTATGTCTGAAATAAGCTTCTAACTGACTAGACATGTTGGGACATGCCCCCAGTTAACTCTGGCAAAACTGAAACTAAAATGAAAGACTGAATGTAAAAGAACATGTCTATCATCCTCGAAGAATGAAGACTCACCACTGATACTGTTAAATACGGATCGGGAACCAATCTATACGTGATCTAAATGCTCAGGACATAAACCTACGTCACAAAAAGATGTAGCGTAGAGTATGCGTCAGTACTTGAAAGGTACTGAGCATGCAGGATATGATAAAATTGAACAAACATATAACTGAACAAAGAATAATGAGCAACGATATAATCGGAACATGATAAAGATACTGAGATAAACTGAATGTGAACTAAACTAAATGCAATGACCAAGTACATAACATGTTGAAGCTGAATACTAAAATATAACTGGGAACTTGGTCAATGCAATAGAATCTGACTGTGGGAGCTACTATTAACCGACATAAAATCACATGAGATAAATGTGGAGTCTGGTGTATATTCTCCATCGAGAGGACCCAATATACCTTGCCAACACTATAGAGGAATGACTGTCGTGATCACTAAATATGATGCCCACAGAGGGGACTTATAAACCTACGGGGCACGTAACTCTAGGACTATTAGGGTGACTGACCCTAGTCCAACTCGGTGTTAAGTCTACTCCCAACTAGAAATGTGTACAATACAACATATCTGAAATATACTGAATAGCTCGATATTTTGAGATGCTAACTAAACATCCAACATTAAATACTAATAATAAAACATTTTGAAAACTGAGGCATGTACATATGTTTATCTGTCATAGCTAGTGTAATTCATGAACTAAACGAATCTACACAACTAGGGTTCTGAAATTCATGCAAGGAACTAAGCAACAGTGTTACAACAACATGAAAATCTGATTAGGAATATTCTAACTACTAAATCACAACAATTTCTAAAGTTCAAGAAACCCTAGGTCTAGATAATATAAAGGAAATCAAGAATATGATTGAATTCTAGGGACCTAGTGGATGAAAGGAATCCACTATTGAAATCCCACATACCTGGTGATGAATTCCATGGAGAAATCTTTCCATTTATGGGCTGGAACTAAAGAAAATTTGTTGCGTTCTTGGAGAGGATTTGGTCAACTATTTCTTCTCCTTTTTATCTAGTTTGATCAAATTTTGGTGAATGAATCGCTTAGGGTAAGTTCTGATTAAGTTACTAGGCTTAAACTGACCAAAATGACGTAGTTTAGGGGTTAAACGATGTAGTTGAGGTGTCTAATGCATAAGGCAAAAGACCAAACAACCCCTAACTTAAAAGTTGTCGGGACCAACGACAGGCTTAACCACGGACCGTTAATTGACCTATGGTCCATCGTATTCAGTCGTTCATTGGCTTCAGAGATTGGGACCTGGGGGGTCTGAACCACCGCCTAGACCACGGACCGTGGTCTGATCTACAGTCCGTAGGTCCTGGTGTGGGTCCAGACTTAGCTGGATCATGCTGGGGTCCTGGGGAGGGGGATGCAGGTGGCCAACTACGGACCCCACCTACACTCTATGGGTCAACCTACAGTCCGTAGGTGGCCCTCATTGGTTGCACCTGCAACTTCTGAAAATTTGCATTTTGTCTTTTTTAGAAATGTGGGATGTTACGCTCACGCTAGCTCACACTTCTCAACACGTAAATAGGATAAACTACCCACAGTTATTTGACTGAGGCCATCGGCTACCACATTCGCCTTTCCTAGATGATATAAAATATCCACGTCATAGTCTTTTAGTAACTCAAGTTATCGACGATGTCGCATATTTAACTCTTTATATGTAAAGATATATTGAAAGCTTTTATGATCTGTGAAGATGTCAACATGCACGCCAAACAACTAGTGTCTCCAGATCTTTAAGACATGCACAACTGCAGCTTACTCTAAATCATGGATCGGATAGTTCTTCGCATGCTTCCTCAACTGTCTTGAAGTATATGCGATAACCTTACCATTTTGCATTAGAACACATCCCAACCCAACACCAGAAGCATCACAGTACACCGCATAGCCTTCTGAACCCTCTGGCAATGTTAGAACTGTTGTTGATGTCAACATGTCCTTCAACTCCTGGAAACTATGCTCGCAAGTCTCAGTCCACTGGAACTTAGCTGCTTTTTGAGTCAACTTCGTTAATGGTGATGAAAGTGAAAAAAGGCCCTCTACAAACCTTATGTAGTACCTAGTAACCCTAAGAAACTACGAACCTCAGTCGATGTCATGTGTCTGGGCCAAGTCTTTACGGCCTCAATCTTTTGTGTATCAACCGTAATGCCTACATTAGATACAACATGGCCTAAGAAAGATACAGAGTCCAACCAGAAATCACACTTAGAAAACTTTGCATAAAGTTCTCGGTCTCGAAGAACATGAAGGACTGCTCGCAGATGCTTTGCATGCTCAGGTTTTAACGTGAATACACCAAAATATCATCAATAAAAACAATCACAAACAAGTCTAGATACGGCTTGAATATATTATTCATCAGGTCCATGAACATTGTTGGGGTATTAATTAATCCAAAAGACATTACCAAGAACTCAAAGTGTCTATATCTAGTTCTAAAAGCTGTCTTTGTAACGTCTTTCTCTCGAACTCGTATCTGGTGGTACCTTGATCTTTATCAATCTTTGAGAAGCACTCAGCACCTTGTAACTGATCAAACAAGTCATCGAACCTCGAAAGGGGATACTTATTCTTTATAGTCGTATTATTGAGCCATCGGTAATCGATACACATTCTCAGTGAGCCATCTTTCTTCCTCATAATAACACTGGCGCACCCTATGGTAAAGCACTAGGCCTGATAAAGTCTTTATCCAACAAGTCTTTCAACTGATCCTTCAACTTCTTTAGCTTAGCAGGAACCATTCTATAAGAAGGGATAGATATGGGTTGTGTACCTGGTATCATATCAATATACAAATCAATTTCCCGTTCTAGAGGGATACCAAGAAGCTCATCTGGAAATACATCTAGAAACTCATTAACTCCTGGAATAGACTAAAGAGTCGGTGGTTCTGCATCTATATCATGAACGTGAACAAGATGATAAATACAACCCTTAGAAATCATCCTCCTCGCCTTAAGATAGGAAATAAACCTACCTTTTAGCGTTGTTGTATCGCCTTTCCATTCCCAAATTGCCACTCTTGGAAAGTGGAATCTAACAATCTTTGTCCAATACTCAACATTAGCATAACAAGACACTAACCGGTCCATACCCATAATGACATCGAAATCAACCATCTCTAACTTCACCAGGTCTACAGAGGTATGACGGTCAATAATTTCTATCATGCAACCTCGATAGACTCTCATGGCAATAATAGACTCACCAACTGGTGTAGATACAATAAAGGCTCGATATAATGACTCTGCTACTATACATAACTTCCCCGCATTAAATGAAGTAACATAAGACAAAGTAGATCCAGGATCTATCAAAGCATAAACACAATAGGAGCAAACAATTAATGCACCTTTCATAATATCTGGTGATGACTCTGAGTCTTGTCGTCCGGCTAGTGAATATGTACAGTTCTAGCCACTACCAGAACTAGATGCTCCCTCTCTGCCTCCACCTTTTCCTCTACCTGCTAAAGTATGGGGTCCACGCCCTATAGACTGTGTTTATGAGGAGGAACCTACTACTGGCCTGGTTGACTAACCTACCACCCTGACCTATGATTGGGCAGTTCCTCCACCCATGCCCTTTTTGTCCACAAGAATAACAACCCGTGGAACCCTGCCTGCACCTCCCAAAATGCATCCTACAGCAAGTAGTGCAACACGATGGGGCTGTCCTAGCCTGGCCTAAACCCCTCTGCTGTTAAGAGTTTTATGCTCGCGAACCCTCACCTAGGCCTAACTGTCCCTGACGATCAAATCTACTACCCTGGAACTGTTGTGGTGGACTAGAATATCGGGGTCTGGGACCACCCTGAAAATCTCCATGTGAACCATCAGGCCCAGCCCTCTTTTGTCTCTCTCTCTATGCTCTCACTCATATACTGTAGATGTTGGCGATCCTCTATGCCTTGTGCAAAGGCCTAAATTTGCGAGATATCCATATTATCATTTACTTCAGCGGTAGAAGAAGTGTTGATATAATCTGAGTCAAGCCCTCTCATAAATATAGGCACCCTGTCATGCATCGTATCAACAAAGCTGGTGCATATCTAGCCAATGAATCAGATCTCAGCGCGTACTCTCAGACACTCATGTTGCCCTAACGGAGGTTCTGAAACTGGTCTACCTAGCCATCCTTAATCTCTCTAGGCAATTAGTGATCTATGAAAGTTTATGTAAAGCTATCCCAAGTGGGTAGAGATGCATCTTTTCCCCTAGATCTCTCCCAACATTCGTTCCACAATACTGCAACATCACACAATCAAAATGCTGCTAACTCAACTACTAAGTCGCTGAGGCATGCATGACTCTGAAGATCCTATGAAGTTGATCAACAAAGTGTTGAAGGTCTTCTTTGCGATCTATCCCTATAAACTGTGGAGGATTCAAGGCAAGCAATTCACGAACTCTTGAACTTCTGGGCCCTTTAGAAGGTCTGGCAACATCTAGCGCAACTAGCTGGCGTTGTGCAGCTACTAACTGTGCTAACATACATATTGCACTCTTGAAATCCTAATCAGATTGAATAGAAGGAACTAGAGGTGGTACTGCTGGCGGAGCCAGGGGTCCTATGGCCCTAGGAAGCTTCTAAAGCGGTGGAGAAGCTATAGTAGGCTGAGAAGATGTCTCCCCCCGAGTCTCACAATGGGCTACTGTCACGCCCCGAGCTACCTCCGAAAGGCGAACACGGGACCTAGGACCACAAGTGATCCCAAGCTCACCCTGCTGGCATGATCATGAGCATACTAAAGATAATAAACTGATGCGAAAGCTAATTCATAAATAAATCTGAAAAGATGGGGAATACCCAAATGCTATAACTGAATATATCAAATCTGAGAGTTTAATACAAAAGAAATATCAAACTCAAAACACTAAGTTGAATCTAACTATGTCTGAAATAAGCCTCTAAACTGACTAGAAATGTTGGGACATGCCCCAACTAGATCTAGCAAAACTGAAACTAGAGACTAAAAGCGATAAAGATAAATATGTCACTAGTCCTCGAAGAATGAGCACTCACCACTGATGCTGCTGAACTAAAGATCGGGAATCGATCTAAGCGTGATCTGGATGCTAAAAACCTGAACCTACATCACGAGAAGATGTAGCGCATGTATGCGTCAGTACTTGAAAGGTACTGAGCATGCAGGATAGAGTAAAGCTGAAATAACATATAACTGAACAAAGCAATGAAGCAATGAAATCATCTGGACATGATATAGCTACTGAAAATACTGAATACTGAGCTAACTGATGCAATGACCAAATTTATAACATGCTGAGACTTAATACTGACTGTACTGAAATATGGTCAATGCATTAGAGTCTGACTGAACTGTGGGAGCTACTAATAACCGACATAAAACCACATGAGCTAAATGTGGAGTCCGATGTATACGCCCCATCGAGAGGACCCAATATACCCTGCCAGAGGTATAGAGGCATGCTGGCGTGATCACTAAACTGATGTTGCCCACAGAGGGGACTTACACCTACGTGGCTCGTAGTTCTGGGACTATATGGGTACGCTGAAACCCTAGTCCAACTCGGTATTATGCTACTCCCAATGAATTAAGTGGTTAACTGGTTATGACTGAATTTCTGTAAATACTGGATAGCTCGAAACTGAACATGCAAACTGAGAATGCAACAATTAATCTGATAATGATGCATTCATAAACTGAGGCATGTAAAACTGAATACTGAAATATCTGACCTAGCATGTGTAATTCAAGAACTAAAGAAATACATAGCTAGGGTTCTGAAATTCATGCGATAAACTGAGCAATAACATGATAATCTGATTTGGAACATTTAAATAACTAATTCATGATGATCTGCTGTAATTCTAGAAACCCTAGGTCTGTTCATAATCATGGAATCAAGAATCTGACTGAATTCTAGGGACCTAATGGGCGAAAGGAACCCACTAGTGAAATCCCACATACCTGGTGACGAATTCCACGGAAAAATCTTTCGATTTTTGGGGCTGGAACTGAAGGAACCTTGCTCCGTTCTTGAACTAGGGTTCTTGACTTCTTTTCTCCTTCTTTTGCTTCTAATTTTCTAAGTTAGATTAATGAATTGACTTGGATAAGTTCTAGTTATGTTTCTAGGCTTAAACTAATTAAAACCTCATGATTTAGGGTCTAAACGACGTATCTTAGGGGTTAAACAAAATAGGAAAAGACCAAAAGACCCCTGAATTAACTGCTGTCGGAGTGACTGACGGAATGGACCTACGGTCCGTCAATCAATCGACGGTCCGTCGATTGGGTCCGTAGATCGAGTCTGCCTGATAGGGCTTCACTAAAACGGGCATAACTTTTTACTCGGAAGTCGGAATTTAGCAAATTCGGTGGCGTTGGAAAGAGAATTCAATTATCTATCTAACCATAGGTCATGGGACACATAATTAGTTTTGTGCTAAATGTTATGACCATCTGAAGTTGACCCATCAGAATTTTCAGCTAACTGGCTGCTAACCTTCGATCTACGTTCAGACCTACGGACCGTGGATCGAACGACGGTCCGTGCTGGTCAACCATAGTTCGTGTTAGAGGCTGGGTAAAGGAGGTCTTGATCCACGGACACAGACCACGGACCGTGGTTTGATCTACGGACCGTGGGTCTGTCCGTGAGTCGAGACTTAGCCAGTTTTTTTCTGAGGTGGCTGGGGAGGGGTTGCAGTGGTGAACCACGGACCACCAGCACGGGCCGTGGTCTGACCTACGGTCCGTGGATGGTGACCGTAAGTTGCACCTACAACTTCTCAAAATCTGCATTCTTTTCTGTTTCGAATACGGGGTGTTACATTATCTCCCCCTTGGGACCATTCGTCCTCGAATGAAGACTAAACTAGCTGAAATGGAGGGAGAGGGTTGCAATCCTTACCACTGAACATTGAGAACTGAATTTCTGACTGAACTGAGTTCCAAGAACATGCAAATACGCTGAAAATGCAAGTACAAACTGAAGGAACATGGTTCTAAGACTGAATTTTCGCATGAATGACTGAAAAACTGAAGAGGAATTATTACCTCAAGCTGGAATGGAATCGGAAGGAAAGAGGTGAGGATACTTGGACTTCATGGCTGCTTCTGCTTCCCAAGTAGCTCCCTCTACTGACTGACTCCTCCACAAAACCTTGACTGAAGCGACTTCTTTATTTCTCAACCTTCTAACCTGACGATCGAGAATCTCAACTGGTACATCCTCATAAGAAAGACTATCTTTCACGGCCACACTCTCTAATGGCACTATGGATGCTGGATCACCCACACACTTCTTCAAAAGAGAAATGTGAAAGACTGGATGCACTGCTGCTAAGTCTGCTGGCAACTCTAACTCATAAGCCACTTTACCAATCCTTTTCAAGATCCGGTAAGGGCCTACATATCTGGGACTGAGCTTCCCTTTCTTGCCAAATCTCATCACCCCTTTCATAGGTGACACTTTCAGGAAAACCCAATCATCAACTTGGAACTCTAGTTCCCTTCTTCTCACATCTGCATAAGACTTCTGGCGACTCTGAGCAGTCTTAAGTCTATCTCTAATGAGTTGCACTTTCTCCATAGCATCAAGGACCGAATCTGGTCCTATCAAGGCTGCTTCACCTACTTCAAACCAACCAACTGGAGATCTACATCTACGCCCATACAATGCCTCATAAGGGGCCATCTGAATGCTGGAATGGTAACTATTGTTGTAGGCGAACTCAATAAGAGGAAGGTGATCATCCCAACTACCCTTGAAGTCGATCACACAAGCTCTCAACATGTCCTCTAAGGTCTGAATGGTACGCTCTGCCTGACCATCCGTCTGTGGATGAAATGTTGTGCTAAGATTAACCTGAGTACCAAGACCTTTCTGAAATGACTTCCAGAAATGAGATGTAAACTGAGGACCTCTATCTGAGATGATAGACAAAGGAACTCCATGCAACCTCACAATCTCATTAATGTAAAGCTTGGCGTAATCCTCCGCCGAATCTGTAGTCTTGACCGCCAAAAAGCGAGAAGACTTAGTAACCCTATCAACAATCACCCAAATGGAGTCATGTTGTCTGCGAGTACGAGGTAAACCTGTGATGAAGTCCATGTTGATCACTTCCCACTTCCAAGTAGGAATGTCAATCTCTTGAGTCATACCTCCTGGTTTCTGATGTTCTACCTTTACTTGCTGGCAATTGGGGCACTTAGCCACAAAGTCTGCTATATCTCTTTTCATACCATTCCACCAATAGACTTCCCGTAGATCACGGTACATCTTAGTGGCGCCTGGATGAATAGAATATCTGGAATTGTGGGCTTCTGCGAGAATATGCTGTCTCAATTCACCCACATCAGGAACACACAATCTACCTTAATAGAGAAGTACACCATCTCCCCCTTGGGAGAAAACCTCCACTCTCTGATTGTGGACTACACCCTTAAGTTCAAGCAAGATTGGATCACTGTTTTTCTTTTCCTTAACCTCTACTACCAAAGAAGATTCTGCCCCATTCTGAACCGTTACACCACTATCTGATATGCTCATAAGACGAACTCCTAGGCGAGCAAGTCTGTGAACATCCTTTGCTAGCTCTCTCCTTTCTTCCTCCACATGTGCTACACTACCCATAGATAGTCTGCTAAGGGCATCTGCTACTACATTTGCCTTACCCGGATGGTAATGCACACTCATATCATAATCTTTGAGGAACTCAAGCCACCTTCTCTGGCGAAGATTTAACTCTTTCTGGGTGAACACATACTGAAGGTTCTTATGGTCTGTGAACACATCTACGTGAACACCATACAAGTAATGTCTCCAAATCTTAAGTGCAAACACTACTGCTGCTAGCTCAAGGTCATGAGTTGGATAATTCTTCTCATGTACCTTAAGCTGTCTAGAAGCATAAGCTATAACCTTACCTCGCTGCATCAACACACAACCTAGGCCGACACTGGATGCATCACAATAGATCACATAACCATCTGAACCCTCTGGTAGAGTCAAGACAGGAGTTGTAGTCAACCTAGTTTTCAGTCTGCAAAGCTTTTCTCACAATTATCTGACCATTGGAACTTAACCTTTTTCTGAGTTAACTTAGTCAATGGAGAGGCTATGGATGAAAATCCTTCCACAAACCTTCTGTAATAACCTGCTAGACCTAAGAAACTTCTGATATTTGTAGCAAAGGTAGGTCTGGGCCATTGTTTCACTGCTTCTATCTTCTGAGAATCTACTCGAATTCCTTCGCTAGACACAATATGCCCAAGGAAGGCAACTGATTGTAACCAAAACTCTCAAATGACTTGCATGTTCTTCCTCATTCCTAGAGTAAATGAGGATATCATCAATAAGACGATAACGAACAAGTTTAAGTACTGCTTGAACACTCTGTTCATCAAATCCATGAAAGCTACAGGAGCATTGGTTAGTCCAAATGACATAACTACAAATTCGTAATGACCATACCGAGTTCTGAAGGCTGTCTTCGGAATGTCACTATCTCTGACTCTAAGCTGATGATAACCTGATCTGAGGTCTATCTTTGAGAAATGACTAGTACCCTGAAGTTGGTCGAACAAGTTATCAATCCTGGGGATAGGATACTTATTCTTGATTGTGACTTTGTTCAACTGCCTATAGTCAATACACATTCTGAGAGAACCATCTTTCTTCTTCACGAACAACACTTGTGCACCCTATGGCGAAATACTGGGTCTGATGAAGCCCTTATCTAGAAGGTCTTTCAAGTGCTCTTTCAATTCCTTAAGCTCAGCTGGAGCCATTCTGTAAGGAGGGATAGAGATAGGCTGGGTATCTGGAAGGAGATCAATTCCAAAGTCTATTTCCCATTCGGGAGGAACTCCAGGAAGATCTTCTGGAACACTTCTGAAAACTCACTGACTACAGGAACTGACTCAAGAGTTGGGGATTCGGAACTAGAATCCTTAACCTGAACTAGATGATAGAGATAACCCTTAGAGATCATCTTTCTAGCCTTAAGGTAAGAAATGAATCGACCCATAAGCGCTAAGCTACTACCCTTCCATTCTAGAATTGGTTCGTCTGTAAACTAAAAATGAACAATCCTAGTTCTACAATCAACTAAGGCATAACATGAATATAACCAATCCATGCCTAGAATGACATCGAAGTCTACCATTTCTAACTCTACAAGATCTGCTGAGGTGACTTTCTGAGAGACTGTGATAGGGCAATTTCTGTATACCCGTCTAGCTATAATTGGGTCACCGACTGGAGTAGAGACTGAGAAGGGTTTTGAAAGGGTTTCTGGGCTAACACTGAATTGGACTGCTATGTAAGGAGTTACAAAAGACAAACTAGCCCCAGAATCTAACAATGCATAAACATCAAGATCAAAGACTCGTAACTTACCAGTGACTACATCAGGAGAATCTTCCTGATCTTGACGAGCCTGAAGAGCATAAAGCCTGTTTTGGCATTGTCCGCCACCAGTACCAGAAGAGTTACCCTGATGAGTCGGGTGACTTGCTGGTGCTGCTGAAGTTGTAGACTGAGCTCTACCATTATTTCCTCCTTGACCTTGTCTTGAAGGACAATCCTTCAATCTATGACCAGACTGGCCACACCCAAAGCATCCTTCCTTACCTGCAAAGCACTCGCCCGGATGGTTCCTACTACATTTCGGGCAAGTTGGGTAGGTTTTGGTGCCTGAAACACTACCTTGAGACTTAGAGCCTGACGCCCTACCTTTCAGATCATTACGGAACCTGGGGGATGGAACACTAGCTGATGAAGGGGCTGGAGTCGAAGACTTCTGCTGAAAATGCGAGCGATTTCCACCACCCGATTTCTGGTGGGAATACTCGTAGTTACCTGTTCTTGCTTTCTTAGTCTCCTTAGCCTGTTCCCTAAGCTTATCACCCTCAACCTGCTGAGCATGAGTCATGAGCCTAGAGATGTTCATGTCTCCCAACAACATAGCATTCCTGCACTTTGTTTTCACTAAGTCTGACACTCCATAGAGAAACTTCTTCATCTGAGCCCTGGAATCAGCAACCATGTGAGGAGCATACCTGGAGAGTTGGTTAAACTTGAGCCCATACTCTTGGACAATCATGTTACCCTGCCTTAAGTTCATAAACTCCTGGTCCCTTGCTTCTCTCAACTCTATGGGGAAAAACCTGTCTAGAAAGGTTTCGCTGAAACATTCCCAAGTAATAGGAGCAACATCTGTACCCCTGTTCTCCTTCCACTGAGTATACCAGATATGAGCTACATCCTTAAGTTGGTAAGATACTAACTCAACCCGATCATTCTCAGTGACCTGCATTACCTCAAAGATCTTCTTGATCTCATCCAAGAAATTCTGGGGATCTTCACCAGTCTGCGATCCTAAGAACTCAGGAGGATTCATCCTAACAAAGTCACGGACCCTCGCTGCTGCTGATCCACCATATGCATTCACACGAGCTTGAACCCGCTGATTGTTCTGGTTAGCGACACTCTGAGCCAACATCTGAATGGCATTCCTGAATTCAGCATTTCAGACTTCCTGATCTGGAACTGGAGGAGCTGCGTTTGCGTTCCTGGCATTCGCATTCCTGGCGTTAACTCTACGGGGAGGTATGATCACTGAAACGTAAAACGTCGAGTTAGAATGGAATTAGATCATACCTTACGCACAATAAGAGTAACAAGAAAATGAAGTTTTTCCTAAAATCACTTTGTAGCATCCCTCTCATTAGATGTGGTGCGCACCACACACCCATGAAAAGTACTCTACCTAGTGCGGCTTTTCCGACATCCAGGACACTTAAACTTAATGCTCTGATACCAAGTTTGTCACATCCCGAGCTACCTCCGAGACGCGGACACGGGACCTAGGACCACAAGTGATCCCAAGCTAACCCTGCTGGCATGATCATGAGCATACTAAAGATGATAAAATGATGCGGAAGCTAATTCATAAATAAATCTGAAAAGATGGGGAATACCCATATGCTATAACTGAATATATCAAATCTGAGAGTTTAATACAAAAGAAATATCAAACTCAAAACACTAAGCTGAATCTAACTATGTCTGAAATAAGACTCTAAATCGACTAGAAATGTTGGGACATGCCCCAACTAGATCTAGCAAAACTGAAACTAGAGACTAAAAGCGATAAAGATAAACATGTCACTAGTCCTCGAAGAATGAGGACTCACCACTGATGCTGCTGAACTAAAGATTGGGAATCGATCTAAGCGTGATCTGGATGCTGAAAACCTGAACCTACATCACGAGAAGATGTAGCGCACGTATGCGTCAGTACTTGAAAGGTACTGAGCATGCAGGATAGAGTAAAGCTGAAATAACATATAACTGAACAAAGCAATGAAGCAATGAAATCATCTGGACATTATATAGATACTGAAAATACTGAATACTGAGCTAACTGATGCAATGACCAAATTTATAACATGCTGAGACTTAATACTGACTGTACTGAAATATGGTCAATGCATTAGAGTCTGACTGAACTGTGGGAGCTACTAATAACCGACATAAAACTACATGAGCTAAATGTGGAGTCCGATGTATACGCCCCATCGAGAGGACCCAATATACCCCGCCAGAGGTATAGAGGCATGCTGGCGTGATCACAAAACTGATGTTGCCCACAGAGGGGACTTACACCTACGTGACTCGTAGTTCTAGGACTATATGGGTACGCTGAAACCCTAGTCCAACTCGGTATTATGCTACTCCCAATAGATTAAGTGGTTAACACATTATGACTGAGTTTCTGTAAATACTGGATAGCTCGAAACTGAACATGCAAACTGAGAATGCAACAATTAATCTGATAATGATGCATTCATAAACTGAGGCATGTAAAACTGAATACTGAAATATCTGACCTAGCAGGTGTAATTCAAGAACTAAAGAAATGCATAGCTAGAGTTCTGAAATTCATGCGATAAACTGAGCAATAACATGATAATCTGATTTGGAACATCTAAATAACTAATTCATGATGATTTGTTGAAATTCTAGAAACCCTAGGTCTGTTCATAATCATGAAATCAAGAATCTGACTGAATTCTAGGGACCTAATGGGCGAAAGGAACCCACTAGTGAAATCCCACATACCTGGTGACGAATTCCACGGAGAAATCTTTCGATTTTTAGGGCTGGAACTGAAGGAACCTTGTTGCATTCTTGAACTAGGGTTCTTGACTTCTTTTCTCCTTCTCTTGCTTCTAATTTTCTAAGTTAGATTAATGAATTGACTTGGATAAGTTCTAGTTATTTTTCTAGGCTTAAACTAATTAAAACCTCATGATTTAGGGTCTAAACGACGTATCTTAAGGGTTAAACAAAATAGGAAAAGACCAAAAGACCCCTGAATTAACTGCTGTCGGAGTGACTGACGGAATGGACCTACGGTCCGTCAATCAATAGACGGTCCGTCAATCAATCGACGGTCCGTCAATCAATCGACGGTCCGTCGATTGGGTCCGTAGATCGAGTCTGCCTGACAGAGCTTCACTAAAATGGGCATAACTTTTTACTCGGAAGTTGGAATTTAGCAAACTCGGTGGTGTTGGAAAGAGAATTCAATTATCTATCTAACCATAGTTCATAGGACACATAATTAGTTTTGTGTTAAATGTTATGACCATCTGAAGTTGACCCATCAGAATTTTCAGTTAACTGGCTGCTAACCTTCGATCTACGGTCAGACCTACGGACCGTGTATCGAACGACGGTCCGTGCTGGTCAAACGTAGTTTGTGTCAGAGGCTGGGTAAAGGAGGTCTTGATCCACGGACACAGATCACGGACCGTGGTCTGATCTACGGACCGTGGGTCTATCCGTGAGTCGAGACTTAGCCAATTTTTTTCTGAGCTGGCTGGGGAGGGGTTGCAGTGGTGAACCATGGACCACCAGCACGGGCCGTGGTCTGACCTACGGTCCATGGATGGTGACCGTAAGTGTCACCTGCAACTTCTCAAAATCTGCATTCTTTTTTGTTTCGAATACGGGGTGTTACAGCTACCTCCGCATATGGTACGTTGCCAGCACCCTCGCCTACAGCTGTATCTAGCCCTTGGCTAGCTGTGGTCTGTCTGGTGTCAACCATCTCTATCTGCATACAAATATCAATTATAAGCCAGAACCTCAACCTTTAAGACACTGCTCTATAACACAAGGTGAGCAAAAGAAGGATAGCTATTCTAACATTCCTGGTAGCTTCTTTCTTATCAAATGTGGTGCACAACACATTTATAAACAAGACTCTACCAGACACGGCTTGCAGATTCCCTAGGATCTGACATTGCTCTGTTACCAAGCTTGTCACGCGCCAAACTCAAGGGGCAAAATTGGCTCATAATGCCAAATAGTCTCCAAGTCGTGTCCAACATAGGGATGCTACTAACTGAATAAGAATCCCGACAAGGGAGGATTATATCTACTCGAGCAGTCAATAATCAACAATAATGGCTACAAGTATAACAACGATAACAACCCAATAACATTTCTCCTAAGCTTTAAGGAAACATTATGTAAGAAGGGAATAGCCTTAACATACCTTTTACTCACAACCCCCCTCGATTCTACAATAAGGCAAGACCATAATCAACACACAAGTATAGAAGATACCACGATAATCCGATAAAAGATATGTATTTTCGTCGCAAATTGCTATTTGTGGCTTATCAAAGCTAGAGTCGGTGAAAGAAGGGCCTTACCTTGATCTTTAGTTCGTAATACACCTCAAAATAAAATATGTCCAAACCCTTGTTTTCCCAACACCAAAGTACGATATGCTACGAAATTAATAAAACAAATTATTCCATGATGACGAGCTCAACGCGTAGAACAACTTTCGTCAAGGACTTAAGTTGAGAAAATCTATAATTTGGTTGATCTTAGAAATGGGTTTTCTAAGTTTTCAGGTTCTTAACTAAAAACAATGAAGAAAAAGTCAAAGAAGAAGATATATAAAAGTTCCACCGACCTAGGGCCCCACCTCATGTGCCTGCTTGTGTAGTCTCGCAAAAATGAAAATATCTCTCTATTCTGAAGTCGTATGAACAAATGGTTTGATGCATTGGAAACTAGACTCGTAGACCTTTGATTTGATTGGTTTTGGGCCCCATTACTCTTTATATATTGAGAGAAAACCTCTGAGAAATTTGACCCATATTTCAGAGAAATCTTTAAAAAGGAACTTACAATAACTTTCACCAACTTTTATTTTGCCCCTTACGTAACTTCAAAATTTGATATACAACCCTTGAACACTTAAAATATGACATACCACATCATTCTTAATTTATTACTCACCCTCTTTGTCTTTCCATGAAGGTACGAGTTAATTTAGATGTTTCGAAAAGTTGGGTTGATCCTTAGTGTTTTCCAAAGTAATTATGGTTGCTTCAAATCTTTATGGCACAATTACCAGAATCTTTTCAACAATATGTGAATCATTGAACACGGAACCAAGCAATTTTACCATGTTTTCTATGTTCAAGAGCCTTTTAGAGTAATCTTTAATTGTTTCAGTTTTATCCCTAATCCTTAATCCTTAGGATTTGGTTTCTTTATTTCAGTTGGCTTGTAAACTCTATAAACTAGTCTGGTTTCATAATGAAGTATGTAGTTTTGCTTTCAATAATATTTGTTTGTTGGTTTATCAAACTGATGTTCCTACTTGTTCAATAACAAGAGAAACCAAATTTTTATGTTCTTCTAAACTAACATTTGGTATCAGAGTGTTTATTTCTTTAGGGATCTGTGGGTGTTTCATCAAAGTTAGGATTGGAATCAAGAAGAAAAGTTTATCAATCATGGAAGGAGAATCAAGTTTTTCAGTAATGGCACCACCTGTTTTAAATGGTGAAAACTATAAAATTTGGGAGATGAGGATGGAAACTTATCTAGATGCCATGGATATGTGGGAGGCAGTCGAAGAGGATTATGAAGTTCCTATGTTGCCTAACAATTCTACTATGGCCCAGATTAAGAACCAAAAAAACAGAAAACCAGAAAATCAAAGGAAAAAGGTTGTTTATTTTCACCAGTATCTTCTTTAATTTTCACTCGAATTATGCCTCTAAAGTCAGCGAAAGCCTTCTGGGATTATCTCAAGGTAGAATGCGAAGAAGGTGAAAGGATCAGAGGTATGCAAGTGTTAAATCTTATAAGAGATTTCAAGATGCAAATGATGAAATATAGAAACTAATTAACTGCTAAACAATATATAACTACCCTACAACACAGAGAACTTGGACTGCTGCAGTTCTTATGCATATTTCTAGCTCTTTTCATTATAAACAACTTCACTCTTCTGCACTGCTACTTCTGATTTGTTGGGAATTGAAATCACATTATCACATGTACCCTCTCCCGATTGATTTACTACTAAAATTTGTTAGATCTCCTTATCTTCTGTAAAGGTCTCATTAATATGTGAAATGTTTTCCCTTCATTCTCATTCATATTAAGCCGCTGATCAATTATTGCATTTTGTTGTGGTGTAGGAAATGTAGTCAAAATTGGAGCCATTGCCAGAGCATCTTGCTTAGCTCTTACTTTTGCTTCTGAAACTTTCCTTGCTGATCAAAATCTACCACTGTTATTCCCTATTCTCTCCGAAGATTTCCTTTCTTCTTCATTTTTAATCTTTGCAATCTCAATTTTTTGTTGTGGTGGAAGGACTGCTAGAACTACTGGGGAAAGTACAAGAGTATTTTGTATACCGAAAACTTGGTTGACCCAAGCTTTAGTTGATTATTCCTGTTGGATCATTCTTTCACCTTTTGCTTTATCAAGTTCGTTGTTGTTTTCAACATTCTTCTCATTTGTGTTACTGTTGGTACTGGTAGATGCTTAAAATGCATGGTTGTGAAATGATTCTCCTAGCTCTTTAAACCAATTTTCCACCATAGGTAAGGTTGAGGAAGATGTAGCCTTATTTTTGCTGGGATTTCTATCATCCACGCCTAGATCGCCTACCACTTTGCCACTAGATAGAATTCTAGCTTTCCCCATTTGAAATCTGTGTAACCATGGTTGTGGTTGTTTCTTAATCTCTATCCTCTCAACAATTTCTCTTTTGTCCTCACCTCCTTACCTCTACCCTTATAGTTGTTGCTAATTCGACACTCCTTCTTATTGTGACCTTGCATTATGCATTCTTCACCGTACTTTGGAACATAGTCATATCTAATTTGAATTACTTCAATCCTCATTTTCCCAGTAGCTTCATTTATAATGTCCATACGAACAAATAGGGGAAATTCTCCTTCTAGTATCAATATAGAACCTTGACTCTTGCACAACTTGGTTTAGGTTTGTTAATTTTCGCTAGATCAAGTTGCACAGGCTTCCCCACTGACAAAACTAAAGAAATATGTGGGGGAATGTTTGCACAATTCACATTCAGGAATTGTAGATTAGTGCAAGCAGACAAATAAACTTCCAGTCCTTCTAGTGAATCAAACAAGTGAAACTCAAGTAAATTTTGATCTTTTATTTCTATTGTTCATTTATATCTACTGCAATAATTCACATGAACCTTTTTATGTTGATTCAGATTAGGAGACATTAACATGGAATAAAGGTAGAAACAATCTATCAAAGTTAACTTAACAATTAAAGGACACTTGTTGATAAAGTGGGAGAAAGTTGTGCGAGAAATAGAAACGTGATCGAAATAGATCTCTTTCAAACAATGAAACTCCATACTATTATCCTCATCAATATTGCAATATATTAAATAAAGAACGGTTAATAATCTCGACTCAAAAACTTCAGGGGAAAATTGGAAGAAAGTACTTGAAGTTGGTACAAACAAATAGAATTCCGTTAAAATAGTGTTGTCTACAACAGGTTAGTTGTTGCTCTCTGTTTCAGAGCTAGAAAAGAGAGGATTTTTTTGTCGGATATCATTTGGTAACACTGAGAATATTCCATCAAGAGCTATGGAAGCTATGAATTGCAACTCTATTGACTTACTTTTAAGGAAGAATATAAAAAGCAGGTTAGCCTACCCTACAAAACTCAACAGAGTTATGACTCATAGATTCCATAGCCTTTTGATATCATTCATAGAGTTACCAAATGATATCTGCCAGAAAGTTTTATGTTCTATAACTCTGAAACAACAAATCATGATAACACCATTGGACGGCCACAAATTTGTACTAATACATCCTGTAAAGAGATATTGAGTTAACATATATGTAACTTAGGGAGAAAGCGGAAAGTGAAATTAAATGGATCTTGTATAGAGGTGAGGTGAATATTTGGTGCGACAATTGGGTCCCTTATGCATGTTTCTGCCTACTGGTATTTATTTCCGTAATGTTATGGTTAAAAAGGTCCTCGACAATGACAGATGGAACTGGAACATTTTGTTGAATCAACTTTCCAATCAGACTAACATCGTGATCACATGTTTGGTCCCCGTCTAGTGAAGGCAATTTGATTGTGGCCTCGGCCTGGATATTGTCAACACAACTTTTAAGAACTTAGGATGAAAAAAGAGTTCTAGAAAACGGAGCCACGAAGATTCTCTAACTTTGTATTACCTATAAGGTTCATTAATTTAGTAAAAAAACAAATTAAAAATAGGAAAACTTCAAATAAAGACTTCTGCCTTTTAGGTTTAGGAGTCCTTAATATTTGTGTAAATATAATTAGGAAATAATACTCATGTACATACAAAATTTCAACTTCAAATCAACCTAATTTCATACCGAGGATCCTTAGCAAAATGTTGTTCGTCCTTAACCTGATTTCATTCCGAGGTTTTCTTAATAGAAGTTTCAAAGATTTTTTTGAATCCTTCACGAATAGTTTTGTAGGAATTTCAAGTGAATAGAGAAACTCAAATTCATGGATGGCATAAGTGAAATAAAAACCAAGCATATTATAATGAATAGAAATGAGAAACATCTCTTCGATTAATAATGAACATCAGGGGCGTATCCAGCTCTTTATGTATGGTTTCACGGGAACCCAATAACTTCTTCATATATATTAAAAATTGCATCAAAATTTTATAAATATTTGATTGTGAACTCAGTTAACATTATTGAATGAACTCATAAAATTTAAATGTTGGATTGACTCCACCTCTGTACAAGGATTGGATGATGCATCTTTTTTGAGAAAATGTCGTGTATTTGATCAACAATAAACACAATAAAGTTTGGATCATTTAGCCATGTAAATACCTTAGATTGAGTTGTATTGGAAGAGAAGGTCAAATTTTCATCTAGATTTTCAGAATAAGTTCTCGAGTCAGAAACAACCACTGGGTCTCTTCATCGATTATATTACCAAGTCTCTATGGTATCCTAACCTCACTTTTTATATGGCCTTATTCACAAAGTCCTCCCAGTTAGGTATCTGGGATTTTGTGTATACCTTGCCCCAAGAATACGAGCTTGACACTTCTTGTATGTATCTAGTTGTTCAACTCTTTCTCTACCAATATCCCATCTCGGTCTCGGATGTTATTGCTTATGGTGCATTGTCATGTTTTTACGTCTCTCTTGAAACTGAATCTAAATCCTATGTTGAGTCTGCTACAGATTCTAGGTGGGTGAATGTGATGCAAGAGAAAATCATTGCCTTGAATAATAATCATACCTAGGAAATTGTTGACTTACCCAAAGGGAAGAAATCTATTGGTTGTCGATGGGTTTACAAAATTAAAGTACTAGGCAGATGGATCCATTGACAAACTTATGGCACGATTAGTTGTTTAAATCTCTCTATGGGCTTAAAAAAGCTTCTCGTCAGTGGAACATCAAGTTCACATCAACTTTAATAAGTGTTGGCTTCACTCAGATTCATCATGACTATTCTCTTTTCATTAAGAAAGCAGCAGGAGAGATCGTGGTTGTCTTGGTCTATGTCGATGACCTGTTAATTACAGGAAATGATTTCCAATTGATTGACGAGACAACATTGGTATTGCAGACCAACTATAAGATTAAAGATCATGGTGATCTGCATTTCTTCCTTTGCATTGAGCAGGGGCGGAGCCAGCATGTCTTTAGAGGGTTCATCCGAACCCCCTTCGGAGGAAAATATTACTATATATACATGGTTAAAATTATTTTTTAGATGTATATAATAGATGTTGAACCTCCTTCGACTAGTTCATATGTTTACTCCTTCGGATTTGGAACCCCCTTATTGAAAATCCTGGCTCCGCCACTGACATTGAGTATGCCAAGAACTTGACATGCATAGTCATGCATCAAAGGAAGTATGTGTTAGAACTCGAGCAGTTAGTTAGTTACTAATCTCGGTTAGTTAATTAGCTCACTAATATTCCAGTTGTAATAGTTTGTTAGTTAACTAGCTATAGATTAGTTTTACACTCTATCATAGTTAGATTAGCTTCACATTCTACCATAGTTAGGATATATTAGGCGGCTGGTAAGGGTTAAAAAAAGGTCCTTGGCCTTAGGCCCACAATTTTAGGGGCCCCCATTTTTTAGTTAATTAGGTAGGATTAAACTAAAAAAATAAATAAAGTAAAAAATTTAGAACTAAGACAACAAATGCAAACGGCATTAATGAAGTGATAGATATGACAATTACTTTTTACCTTTCCAATAAAAAGTTGTGTACTTTTTTTTTAATGTACAAGTTATCTTCTTTTTTTTACCTTATTATTTTTCTAATTTTATTTTTATATATTCTATCCTCCTCTCTTCCTCTCTTCCTCTCTTCTATTTCTTCTCACTTTCTCTTTTCTAATCTTACATATCTCTCTTATTCAAAGCTTAAGAATTTACTTGTTCTATTGATAGTTTATATTTTAAATTTGGAGAAAAAAATTGCAACAGCCCAATTCATATTCGGAAATCAAGTCTTCATAGTTCTTGAACCCGGTAATATCATTCTAATTTCTAATATTATTTTTGTTTTGTGTCTTATGTTTATTATATATTTTATTTCATATTGTAAATAGTGTTTAAAATATTTGTTAGATTTTAATATGTCAACTAGAAAATATGAATCCGGTCATTCAAAACTTAAAAGAAAAAAGAAAAGTCAATAACTTGATAAAATCTCAAAAAGGTGCTCTTGATAAATTTACAATGTTAAAATTAAATCAAAAAAGGTAGGGGAATGCTCTTTAGAAGAACAAGTCATTAACTTAGTTGAAGTTGAGTTAGATAATGATATAAACCAAAAAGAAGAAGAAGGAGAGGAAATTAATGAAAAGTCGGATGTAGATTCCCAAGAAAATCAAGAACTTATAAATGAATTAAAAAATCATACTCCTAAAAATATCTATGATCCTAGTCAATGGAATATTGTTGATACAAAGTTAAGAGACTTATTAGTAGAAAAGGGACCAATTAGAATTACCGACACATGTTTTCCAAAGGATAAATTTTTAAGGCACTTTACTACTACATATTATTTTCAAAAGTTGGAAAATGGAGAAAGACATGAAACAAGATGATTAGTTTATTTCAAAGATTTGAATACGGTATTTTGTTTTTTTTGTAAGTTATTTAATACAACCTTTAATGCAAAGAATAATAAGTTAGCTAATGAAGGTAGTAGAGATTGGAAAAATCTTACTACTAAGCTTAAAACTCATGAAACAACTAACCAACATATTATTAATATGAGTTCATGGATTGATTTAGAATTTAGATTGCGTAATAATAGAACAATTGATAAAAACATTCAAGACCAAATTAATAGAGATAGAGAACATTGAAAAAATGTATTGTCAAGAATTATTTCTGTCATTAAAACTCTTGGAAAAACTAATTTGGCGTTTAGGGGGGAAAATGAAAAAATCTATCAAGAAAATAATGGAAACTTGTTGAGTCTTATTGAAATGATTGCAGAATTTGATCCAATTATGCAAGAACATATTCGACGAATCAAACATTATGAAATTCATAATCATTATCTTGGACATAATATACAAAATGAATTAATAAATTTATTGGCAAGTGAAATTAAGAACAAGATGATTGAAAGAGTTATAAAAACAAAGTATTTCTCTATCATACTTGATTGCACGACAGATACAAGTCATCAAGACCAAATGTCTTTTATAATACGGAGTGTAGATATTTCGGCAACTCCAATAAATGTAACCGAATATTTCGTAGAATTTTTAAAAGTGGATGATACAAGTGGAAAAGGTCTTTTGAAGTTATTTTAGATGAAATAAAATGTATTGGACTTGATATTGATAATTTAAGAGGACAATGATATGATAACGGGTCTAATATGAAGGGAAAACACCAAGGAGTGCAAAAAAGACTTCTTGATATAAATCCTAGATCATTTTATACACCATGTGGTTGTCATAATCTAAATTTGGTACCAATAAATGTAACCGAATATTTCTTAGAATTCTTAAAAGTGGATGATACAAGTGGAAAAGGTCTTTTGAAGTTATTTTAGATGAAATAAAATGTATTGGACTTGATATTGATAATTTAAGAGGACAATGATATGATAATGGGTCTAATATGAAGGGAAAACATCAAGGAGTGCAAAAAAGACTTCTTGATATAAATGCTAGATCATATTATACACCATGTGGTTGTCATAATCTAAATTTGGTACTTTGTGATATGGTTAATTCTTGTACGAAAACTATATCATTCTTTGGAGTGGTACAATGTGTATATTCACTATTTTCTTCGTCTACTAAGCGGTGAAAATTTTTAAAAGATAGTGTATCTAGTTTAAATCTTAAATCGTTGTCACAAACACGGTGGGAAAGTCGTATGAAAGTGTTAAAGCAATAAGGTATCAAACTCCACAAATAAGAGATGCTTTATTTAAATTAGAAGAAGTTAGTGATGATCCAAAAATTAAAAGTGAAGCTAATTGTTTAGCAATTTTTGAGCTTGAAAATTTTGAATTTTTATTGGGTATGACTATTTGGTATGATGTATTATTTGCTACAAATTCAATTAGCAAAAGTTTACAATCAAAAGATATGCATATTGATGTCGCCATAGATCAATTAAGAGGTTTAGTTTCATTTTTTAAAACATATAGAGAAGAAGGATTTACAAGTGCTATGATTTCGGCTAAGTAAATTGCATTAGAGATGAATATAGAACCTGAATTTTGTAAGAAATGTGTAATTTATAGAGAAAAAAACAATTCGATGAAAATGTTGATAATGAAATCACAAGATCTCTTGAAGAATCATTTAGAGTTGATTACTTCTTATACATAGTAGACCAAGCCATCTTTTCACTTCAAAATAGATTTGAACAATTTGAAGTATATGAAAGTATTTTTGGTTTTCTATTTAGTGGGAAAAATTTGAGATCATTAGATGATGAGAATTTAAAAAAATATTGTCTTAATCTTGAATGTTCCTTAAAACATAATTCTCACTCCGATATTGACGGTTTAGACTTATTTTCTGAATTAAAAGTGTTAAGGGAAATCATAAAAGTAAAAGACAATACTCTAATTAACATACTCAATCAAATAAAAAGACTTGATTCTTTTCCAAATGCTTCCATTGCTTATAGAATAATGTTAACAATTCCTGTAGCAGTCGCCTCAGCAGAAAGATTTTTTTCAAAATTAAAAATAATAAAATCTTATTTAAGATCAACAATGTCTCAAGAAAGATTAAGTGGTTTGACTATAGTATCTATTGAAAAGAATTACTAGAAGAGATTGACTACACAAAAATTATTAACAACTTTGCATCACAAAAAGCTAGAAAAATAGATTTAATATATATAGATAGCTTGTATTAGATATTATTTCATTCAAAATTTATGCAATAAAACAGTTACTTTCTTCTCTTCTTAGACTGTTAAACCGCCATTGACATCCCCTTTCTTCTCAAGGAAAGTTCCAATATTGTGTTATAGTGTTAACATTCATCCTCACACAGTAAAAAAAAAGTTTAGAAGAATACAACGTTAAAAATGCTCAAGCTGATGAATCAAGCAAATATAACAGAGGAAAACAGAGACAATATCTGTTTTTATTTAACCATCAGTTATCATGGGAAAACCAAAAGAAAATTTATACGAAACTAATCACAATGACAACAAAAACAGTATGTCGGTAAACTGTCCAAATAAAGACTGTAGTGAAGGGGGCTTCTCTAATGGAGGTGCCTGAAAAATAAAGCATAAAGAGGATTCGTAAGTCTACATAGAGGCCTCGTAAGTGTACATAGAGTAGAATGATACAGGGATCTACTAAAGTGGAAAATGAATTAATCAAAGCTAGGTGTATTGTAAACATTAAACAAAAACAAACAAAATATCATATGTGTAATATGAGGCAATTACCATTGGAACTCCAAGATGTGTTTGCTTGTAGTTGATTCGAGGATCTTAAAACCTTTCAAGAAATAATGCCAGCACATGTTATTACTATGTTCACATTGCTTGCCGCTTTCCAATACCCTTTCCCAATCTTTCCGTTCGTTTAATAGGACCTATATATTCATAACGTTGGAATAATGAAGAAGTGTAGATAGAAAAATATTAAAGTGAAGAATGAAGTCATAACATTGTGGGATACCTGTATAAAGTTATTATACATTAGTGCATCTGAATTCACTCTTACTAGCAAAGTCCACGGATGGAAGTAACTAAAATTTTCATCAATCAAAGATTCATATCTTGGTATCTGCCACATGAGTATTTCCATATTTATGTTCTTAATACGACGTGGTTCAACTTTACTTTGAAGATTCCCCGAATGAGATATCACTTCCTTCATAGACAATGAGAACAATATTCAATACAAATTGTCAAACTTGAAAGGAAATTGAATAGGGAAATTGTTTTGAATTACTCAAAACAATTGAACACATCTTTGATTAAGTTGTGTCAGTTTCCAATGGCAACATGTCGTTAAAACTAATAATTGCATGATTACAACATGTCATTAAAACTAATAATTGCATGATTATTCTTCAATCTGATCTCAACTACCATTAGCTTTGAACACACCAAGGCACACGAGTTTTGGAAAATAAAGGAATCGAATATCTTGAACCAACATAAATTGGGATTAACAACCAAAGCATCATCCAAATCAATTAAGCTCAAAGTCTCCAATACAAGACTCATAATTTTGATTTTATTCAATCCCTCACATAAAACAATAGATAAGTTGATCAATATAATATGAGTATTTCAATACTCACGCAACTAAGTTGCCAAACCATTACTATTCTCAAATAAGGGAAAGCTTAGCATGTTAATGTAATCAAAATGTTATACATATATACCGCACAAAAATATGCGTGAACTGATTTAGTGTTTTTAGTTTGAGAATACAGAATATAGGAAGCAAAATATTCATTCCTCCATGCGATTTTCCTCTGACTGCTTTTGTGAAACCTTGACCTTGGTAGGCAGCGTAATGGCTCTTTGTCGAGCACAGAAGGAGCTTTGACCATGTGAATCCTATGCTCGAGCTCCTTCGTTGCTTCTCTCTGCTCCTTGGCTTTCTTTCCTTTCATCTTATATAATTTTCCAATTAATGTTAATAGCAAGAAAAGGAATAAAAGTAATGGAAATTAGTGAAGCACAGTCTAAGGAACCTTTTTGTAATGGAAAGTAATGGGATGTACTAAAGTGGAAAGTAAATTCATCAAAGTTAGGTATATTATAAACGTTAACAAAAATAAACAAAATATCTGATGTGTATTATGAGGCAATTACCATTGGAACTCCAAGTTGAGTTGTCTTGTAGTTGACTCGAGGATCTTAAAACCTTTCAAGAATAACGTCAACACATGTTATTATTATATTTACGTCGCTTGCCACCTTCCAATTCCCTTTCATCTTTTAGTTCGTCTAATAGGACCTACATATTCATAATGTTATCAGTACAATGGGGAAACAGAGAAAGAGATCAATTGAAGATAGGAAAATATTAAATGAAGCATGAAGTCATAACATTGCGAGATATATACATGTATAAAGTTATCATACTTTAGTACATCTGAATTCACTCTTACTAGCGAAGTCCGTGGATGGAAGTAACTAAACAATTTAAAGAAAGGTGAAATGACCTGAGAGACCCTTGTACTTGGCTCCGTTTGTAAGTTGGACCCTTATACTTACGACTTTGCCAACTGAACCCTTAAACTCATTCAAACACAATATTTTAAACTCTTTTCTCATCTGGTGTGTGTGCGTTTAATACACTCGTTTTACACATGAAATTCCACGTCATTTTTAATGACACATCAGTATTATTATTATTTTTCGATGACACATCAGAAATTAAATATTTGAAAATATATAATATTAAAAAAAAAAAGGTGCAAATTTTTCTCTCTCACACACTATACTCATTTTCCATATTCCCACTTCATCTTCTTCCTCCCCACCCTCCACCCTTCACCCCAAAAATAAAAAATCACCATTTTTCATCTTTTTCACACTAAAAAATTTTCTCAATGACAAAATGTGATAGATTATAATTAGCTTTCACACATGCTTTTGGGTTCTATTTATTTAAATTTGGTAAAAATATATATCAAGAGAACTTCAAATTGAAAAAATATATATTTATTAAGTAAATTCAAGCAATAGATCTTGAAAAATTAAGTTTTAAAAAAGGTGAATGATATATTTTTTAACAAAAGCTTTTTTTATAAAAAAAAAAATTATGATTATGGTAATGTGGTGAATTTCAAAGAAGAAGAAAAGAAAACGGGTAGGGGAGGGGGGGGGGGGGNGAGGAGAAAAGGTGGGGATGGGGGCTGGGATGAAGAAGAAGAAGAGAGAAGGGGTGGGGTGGCGATGGGGTTGGGTGGGCTGAAGAAGAAGGAGCTTTTGATGTTTTTTTTCTTTTTTTTAATTTATTATTATTGTTTTGTCTTATAATTTTGAGATTTTAAAAATAAATAAAATTGTATTCACTTGCTTCAAAACGCGTGTGATCACGCGTTTGTCCAACTCAACAATTTTAATGTCACATAAGCTTGGTCAATGGTCAAAGGAGTTTTAAAAATAGAGTTTCATCACGTTTAAGGGTTCATTTGACAAAGTGACGAGTTTAAGGGTTCAACTGACAAACGGAGTCAAGTACAAGGGCATCTCAGGTCATTCCGCGTTAAAGAAATTGAATAGGTTGAACAAACCTAAATTGGGAGTAATAATGAAAGCATAGTCCAAATCAATTAAGCTCAAACTCTCCAATACAGGACTCATAATTTTGATTTTATTCAATCCTTTACATAAAGGAAGACATAAGGATTTTATGGACGGAACTTCTTGAGGAATGTTCGCACAATTTTAAATGCACAACGGTTAATAATCTCGAGTCAAAAACTGCAGGGGATATTTGAAGAAAGTAGAGGAAATTGGTACAAACAAATACATTTCCGTTAAAGTAGTGTTATCTGTAGCAACTTTTATGACAGTGTAACATCTCGCAATTTGAAATAGCTAGGAAGAAGTTAAGAACTGGAAATAGTCATTTTTGGAAATAATGAAAATTTGGAAATTTGTTTAAGTTTGGAAAAGTTGAGTTTTGGCCAACTTCTAGCTCAGGATGAGTTAGGAGCACTTCCAGTTATGGTAGGAAAGCCCTTGGAATGATTTTGCAACGCCGTTGAGTTTGCGCGATTCTAAGTTCAGTGACTTATGCCCTTTGGAAGTTGAGCTGTTGGAATTAGGAAAGTCCAAATCCGAATTTTAGAAGGGTAATTTAGTCTTTTCCCTACCTAATTATTCTAAATCATTTTTAGGAGTTTAATTGGGGTAAAGTCTGATTTTAGTCAGTTTTAGAAAAGTGAATTTCACGCTAGGGCTTGGAGAAAGGAGAAGAACGTTCAAGATTCGTCGAAATTAGCTTGTGGATTTAATCGGGGGTTATCCCTACAAGGTATGTAAGATCACATAGCGTTGGGTTAGTTCACCCACGCGCCAATCATGATTTATTTTAGCGAATTTAAGTTCTTGAAAGCTTAGAAATTGAGTTCTTGATGGGTTTGTTAAAGTTCGATTAAATTCTTGATTCGTTGAAATCGTTGAGGAGTTGTTTGATCCGAATCCGTGATTTTAGGTTTGATTTTGAGTAGAATCTGATGTACTTTGAGCATATAATCGATTCTAAGTGTTTGGAGAAAGAACCCTGGAGTTTAGAGGGTTTAGAGCTGGAAAACGAAGAAGAAATTTCATCGGTCGAAATTTGGCAGTGCCTCCGCGTCGCGAAGCTAGTCCCCAGTTTTGGGAAAAGTCGCTTCACGTCGCGGAGCGGTCACAGACCATTCTGCCTCAAAAGTTATTTTCGAAACCAAAAATGAAATGATTCTCCGCGTCGCGGACCCACCCTCAAAAAGTGATTTCTTGATTTTTTCTCATGTTTAGCTATCTAAAATCATTCCTAAACATCATGAGATCTTTCCAATCACAAATCACAATCCTTGAATCCATAATTCAATTCAAGGACCAGTTAAGAATCAAGTAAAGAGCAGTTAAGGTCAAAGTCAAGAGAAGTTCTTAGAGTTTTCCAAAAGTCTTTTTTTCAAATGTTTTAACTTTGTTTTAAGACTTAAAGTTCAAGTTCAGTAAAGAGTAAATAGTAAAGCTTGAAGTTCATTTCTTCAAAAGTATATGGGGACTATGTATTCCCAAAGGGTTTAAAATATTTTCGCATTTAAACAAGAAAGGAAACCTCGATTTCCAAGGAGCCTTCGGGCTAGTTTTCAGAAAAGAGTAATCGCTTTCTAAATGAAGCAAGAGAGGAAACTTTGATTTCCAAGATAGCCTTTGAGCTAAGTTTTTTAGCACTAATCTCAAATCACAAAAAGAATTATGTTTTTAAACATAAGAGCTAATATTATATTTTTGGGAGTAGTATTGAGCATCGATATGGGGGAGAGTTCAGACAACTCACAGCCCCCATAAACCATATGTCACGCCCCAAACTCGAGGGACGCAACTGGCTCCTAATGTCAAAACTCATGCCCGAGCCGACCCTGCTGAACCATTTCCTACTAGCGCATGGCAGCCACACGCAATCAAGCAAACAAACAAGTATATCTCAGCTTAAAACTAAGCCCTCGGCCGGCAAGGCCCCTATCAACTGATCTATAAAAGAAACAGGTACTCCCAGGAGATCATATAAATAAATAGTCAACTAGCATATAAGTCCTGATTGGGCCGTCAAGGCCACCATGATATATATACCAAAACTAAAAGCAGGTATATCTCAATACAATACATCAAACAAGCTTCAGCAAACCAACAACATAGGCCAGTATGGCCATAACGTAGCTATACACCCCACACACTAGTCTGCAAGCCTCAAAGAGTAGTAAAAATTGGCGGGACAGGGCCCCAGCCTACCCATAAAAATATACACAACAAAAGCTAACAAACCTCCAAACTCTGGCAGCTCCAAAGGAAAAAGGCAAGCCAACTAGATAGAAGTCAATCCTGCTACTGAGAAGGTCTACTCGATCGTCTATCAGGACCTGCATGCATGAATGCAGCGCCCCCATGCAATGGGGCGTCAGTACAAAATAATGTACAGAGTATGAAAGGTTGTAGACTAAATGAGCACGTATCATAATATACCAAAAACAATCAGGTGAGGAAATCAAATTTAGATAAGCATGCCAACCCACTACTGAATCTAATAAAATACAATAATGATCAAACATCAACCTAACCAACTCCCCCATAAGCCCGGTAGGTACAAACAACATACCACCTACTTAGACCCCTATAAGCCCAGAAAGTGCCAAATCAATCTACATAACCTTATAGGTAGTCCCTTGTCTTTGTAAGAAGTCACATAACCCTTTTTGGCAACGATATAGCCCCGTAGGCAGTGCATAACCCTCTTAGGCAACATCATAACTCTGTGGGCTGCACGAAGCCCTCTTTTGCATCACATAGCCCTGTAGGCAATACATAGCTTTCCTTGGCATCAAAATAGCCCCGTAGGCAACACATAACACTCTTTGGCATCAATATATCCCCGTTGGCAACACATAGCCCTCTTTGGCAATAACATAGTCCTATTAGACAACATCATAACCCCCATAGGCAGTTCATAGCTCAACAGCTAACCACAATAGCCCCAAGGGCGACAACAAACAATTAAATAGGCTGAAGGCGAGTAATTTAGCTATAAACAATACATATGAGTAATGTCCAAGTCGTTCCTAACTTAGGGTTGTTCTAAACAGATTATGAGTCCCTAAAACGAGGGTTTATAACCACTCAATCAGCCAATCACTCATAATTACATCTACAACGTAACCAACATTAACTACTCTATTATATCACTCTCAAGCTCTAAGGAAACATGTTGAACGAAGGGAGTAGCCTTAACATACCTTTTCCTTTATAATTTAAGTTGAAAACACCTCTGTCCACAACACTACAACACTAAAGAAAAGGGTAAAATCAATCAGTAATTAAGGATAAAAATTACTACGACAATTCGACAATCGATACGGATTCCTATCGTAAACTACAATCCAAGACTTAAGGTATTCGTAAACTAATAAAAGGTGATTCCTACCTTTCTTTAAATGACCAAAACACTTGAAAACAATCACTCCATTGAAAAAAAAAACCCTGCTTCCACAACCTCCACGGAACTACACCGCTCAATTCACCGTGAAAATTATACCAAAACGACGAGCTCGCGACGTAGGGCAATTTTTGATAAAAGGCCAAGAAGAGATCATGAACACACAAGGATGATTTGAGGAGTATTTCTCTGATTTTCGTGGGTTTCTCATGATTTGGAATGAAGAAAAATGAAGAAGATGCTATCTTATAAGCTTCCACCGACTTAGGGGACCCACCTCACGTGCCTGCTTGTACAGTCTCGCAAAAATGTGAATATCTCTCTATTCTGAAGTCGTATGAACAAACCGTTTGATGCGCTGGAAACTAGACTATTAGACCTTAGATTTAATGGGTCATGGGACCCATAACTCGTTATAGATTGGGAGAAAACTTCTTAAACATTTGACCCAAATTTCAGAGAAATCTTTAAAAAGAAACTTACAATAACTTTCGCCCACTTTTATTTTGCGACTTACCTTACTTCAAAACTTGAGATACAACCCTTGAACACTTAAAATACGACATACCACATCATTTTTAATTTATTACTCACCCTCTTGTCTTTCCAAGAATGTACGAATTAATTTAGACGTTCAGAAAAGTCAGGGTGTTACACCATATAGTCACCATGGGTAGAAAAGGGTCATACTTTTTAGATGATTCCTTTAGTGCTTTTTAGCATAGACTAGTGGATCCACTTAGTGAGTTAGGATCTATACCCTCGGCAAGGTATAGGACGGTCCTTGGCAGCGTGAGGTAAAACACTGTATCATCACTATAGCTTTTAAGTGATGGTTGTCGGTTAGAGAAACTTCCACAGCATTATTTTGTATTTTTATATACAAACAGAGTTCATATTGTATCTTTGCATACATACATAGTCATTATTGTATTTCTAAATACACACAGAGTTGACATCATGTTTTAAATAGCTTTTCCATATACTGCACTTGTTTTTAAATTGTTTTATATTGAAATAAGTTCAGTTATGTTGAGTTGAGTTGAACCATGTAAGTTCTTCAGTTCCTTTCAGATTCTTTTCAGGCTTAAGTTGTGTTTATCTTTCCAACTCGCATACTCGTACATTCAATGTACTGATGCCAGTTAGCATGCATCGTCTTATGATGCAGACGCAGGTAACCAGGATCAGCATCCAGCGCATCGTTGATCCAGTTGAGCTTCAGAGTTGTTGGTGAGCCTCCTTGCATTCAGGAGGATTCCCCTTTTTCATTACTTTATCATTTTAGTTCATTAGGATGTCGTGGGCATGTCTCGACATCCATATCAGTTGTTTTGGAGGCTTCATAGATAGTCAGTCAGATGTTAGTTCATTTGTCATCATTTTGTTATTGACTTATGTTCAGATTTGAGTTGACATTTTGCCTAAGTTAAATGTTTATTTCTAAAACATTATGAGTTAAGTTTGAGACAGTTGAGTTATCTTGCATTTGAGTTCTTTTCTTAATGCTTAAAGTCTTTCGCTGAGTAAGTAAGCCAGGCCAAGAGTTTGCTTAGGGGTAGCAATGGTTCTCGAGTGTTGGTCACTCCCAAGGTGTAGGCTCAGGGCGTGATAAACTTGGTATCAGAGCACAGAGTTCAAGAGTCCTAGGGAGTCTATGAAGTCGTGTCTGTAGAGTCCTAGTTATCGGTGTAAAGCGCCACATCTATAACTCGGGTCATGACAGACAGTGCGGAGGCAGAGCACGTTCCACATAATTCGAGCCTAGAATATGGAATGCAATTGCAGTATCCACAGTATTTGATTGAAGGATTTGTTTGTACAAATTTGCGTTCGTCCAATGATGTTATCATGTGATACTAATTTCTCGATACAGGACAAGTTGTTGCTCTCTCTTTTAGATTTAGACAAGACAGGATTTACTGACGGATATCATATGGTAACTCGGAAAATATTTCATCACAAACAATGGAGACCATGAGATAAACTATGTTAGCGTTTTCTGGGGTTGGACATACATATAACCAAAAAACTTAATAGTTTACTTTTTATAAATCTTCCTTATATAGGAACAAAAAAAATTAATCGAGCAGCAGATTCTCATTTGATTTCGGAGTTGTTAAGTATATAATTATTACCAATTAATTTTTTATATTTTCATTAATTTTGTAAAACGAAATTAAAAAAAAAATATAGGAAAACTTCAAATAAAGACTCCTGCCTTTTAGGTTTAGGAGCCCTTAATCTTTGTGTAAATATTAAGAAATAATACTCTTTTTATTTAGGAATACTAATTTTTTTTTAAATGTCATTTACCTTGCCTCAACTGACATCTTTGCTTCCAACTTTGGATGTGCACAAATAGACATTTAAATTTGTATAAAATTGAAAAACTAAACACACACGTCTTGTGTGGCGTCCTACATGGCAATTTGCATCCCAAAGGACACATTTATGTATTATGCCTAAAATGAATATTGAAATTTGTATTTTATTAATTTGACGTCTTAGGATATTTTATGCTTGCTCATTTGGCAAGACTGTATAAAAGTTAAGGGTATTTAATAGTTTACACAAATTGTGGAGTTTTCATAAATTCCAGTTAACATTGTAAACTAATTTGAGATTAATGTATGAATCCATTAAATCTTAAATCTGACTTTGATGAACATGTGTATATGTCATACAAGGATTGGATTAGACGATATACCTTTTCATAAAATGCCGTGTCTTTGATCATATAACCATGTAAATACCTTTGATTCAGCTCTGTTTGTTTCCAAAGAGAAGGTCAAGTTTTCGAAATTTTCAGCAAGAGTTGTCGAATCCAAGAACATTTTTAATGCCTATTAGCTTGAATGAACGTAAATTTAACTAATTGATTATTTCCCTTAATCTTTCTCCCCGGTTAGAATAGAAAAAGTATGATCATATCAACCGAGAAAAAATAAAACAACTTATAGAATTAACAATGCGTAGTCATTATATCCTCCCAAAAATGTGCACTCGTGATTTTTGGTTTGGAGTTTGCACAAATGGAATTGCCCAGAATTATTTGAAATGTTTTCAGCGAAAAATTTTAGTAGGAAGAATAATAACTGCCTCTTAATTTCAGAGACATTAATCAGCTAAAGTCTATCTATCCAATCCGCCTGGGTTTGCTTGCGAGGTTGAGTTAGGCACTTCTTTCCATACTGTTTTTAATCTATTGAACTTAAAGGTCGATTCCCGCAAATATTTTAAATGCAGTTTGTTAACAAGTCCTGATTTGAAAAAAATGTGGTAAAGGGGCCACTATAGGTTAAATCAATGTATTATGACAATAGAGAAATTGTATATACCATCAGGCTAAATTACAACAAAACAATGTAATCACAATGACAAAAAAAACAGTCACGGTTCAAATAAAGTCAGTAGTTGTAAACAGTGGCGGAGCCAAAATTTTTAATTAGGGGGTTCAAAATTTGAAGAAATAGACACACGAAGTAGCCTAAGGAGATTCGACATCTACTATATATACATAAAAAATTATTTTAACCATGTAAAAATAATATAATTTTCCGCCGAAGGGGGGTCGGATGACCCCCTAAAGATAGGGTGGCTCCGCCACTGGTTGTCAAGGGGCTTCTCTAATAGAGGTTCCTGGAAAATAAAGCATGAAGAGGCTTCGTAAGTATACATAAAAGAGTAGAACTAAAACAGAGACGATCTACTAAGGTGGAAAAGAAATTCATTCTATTGTAAATGTTAAGCAAAAACAAAACAAAATAGTAATATGAGGGAATTACCATTGGAACTCCAAGATGTGTTGTGTTGTAGTTGATTCGAGGGTTTTAAAACCTTTCAAGAAATTACGCCAGCACATGTTATTACTATGTATACATCTCTTGCTTCTTTCTGATTCCCTTTCCGAGTCTTTTAGTTCGTCTAATAGAACCTACATATTCATAATATTATCAGTACAATGGAAAACCGGAGAAAGAGATTAATTGAAGATAGGAAATATTAAAGTGAAGAATGAAGTCATAACATTGCGGTATACCTGTATAAAGTTATTATACTTTAGTGCATCTGAATCCACTGTTACTAGCAAAGTCTGCGGATGGAAGTAACTAAACAATTCATCAATCAGAGATTCATATCTTGGTATCTGCAAGATGAGTATTTCCAAATTTCTGTTCTTGATACGAAATGGTTCAACGTTACTTGGAAGATTTCCCGAATGAGATATTACTTCCTGTTTGTTTGTGTTAGCATTTTAATATTAATATTCTATAATATTAATTTGCTTTGTTTTTGGGGTTAAAATGTTGCCGTTTGGTTGACTTTCTCGTGTGCTACAGAAGTAATGAGAATTATTGATTGCTTTGTGCATTACTCCATTTTGGAGTTACTGCATAGCATTACCCCATTTTTGGAGTTACTGTGTATGTTACTAATTCTTTGCATGTCACCGACAGTTGGTTTGACCATTCAGCCAAGAGAAACTTTTGTAACTTCTTCATTATTCTTCCTCCATTATTCTTTGTAACCTATATAACATATATAACCTCTAGGCCGTTTATCTTCACTATTTACTACACCATTATCTTCCTATTCATTGCTACTTCTTCTAGTATAAATAGTGGTGGTCTTCATTTTGTTTGGGACACACAACATACAAGAAAATAGAGATAAAGTTTGTCAAAAAAGAGAGTTCTTATTAGTTGAAGGGAGGTGTTCTATTTGTGGAGCTTTGGACTCAACTCTTATCCAGAGTTGTTGAGTTATATTTTGTGATTAGGTTGTTGTATCCTAGAGGAGACAAGTCAAGAAGAACTACTGCTAAACTGGTGAAAACATTTGTTGCAGTGAGCTTGAATATCCTTAAAGAGAGCGAGATATCCGCACATCAGCCTGAAGAGATTTTTGTTTCTTCATTTTATTTTCAATTGTAATCTTGCAATTTTATTATCTTGTAATTTTTCACTAACAATTTTAAGGAGATTCACTAATGGCTACAATTGAAAAAACTGCGGATGTCAAGATGGGAGACCTTAACAAGCCATTTCAATTCAATGGTAACCATTTCAAAAGATGGAAGGGTAAAGTACTTTTCTACTTAAGTCTTCTCAATGTTTCTTATGTGTTAACTGAGAAGAATCCTAATAAAGTTGATGACACCTCCATGGATAATGAACTTATTTCTCATCATGAGAAAGTGAAAAAGTATGATGGTGAAGAGGCAAGGGGCCAAGATGCACTTTTACAAACAGAAGGGAGCAACATCACAACGAAGGTTAATTTAATTACTTCAAATAATGCTACTCTTGAAACTCACAAAAATACTTCTTTGAATCCTAAGAAGAAAAAATTCAAGAAGAATAATGGTAGACCTCCCAAGAAAAATAATGGTGAAAACAACCAAGCATAAAATCAACAAGTTCAAGATAAGGGACCGTGCTTTGTTTGTGGCAAGAGTGGGCATATTGCTCGATTTTGTAGATTTCGCAAACGTGGTCCTAACCCTCAGGAAAACGTTACCGAAGAACCTTTTGTGGCGATAATTACCGACATAAACATAGTTGAGAGTGTTGATGGATGGTGGGCTGATTCTGGTGCAAACCGTCATGTCTGTTATGACAAAGACTAGTTTAAAAAATATACTCAATTTGAGGAGCTCAAAACTGTAACAACCTGTATTATGCGTATGCTGGTTCTATTCATGTGATACTTTACATAGCCTTATAGTATAGGTGAGGGACCGTGCTTCTTATATGATTAGTGTTGGTTTAAACTAGCCCGCAAGGTGAGGTAACACCTTGCACGTTTCAGCATGTGTACTGCAAGTTAGCTCCAACGGAAGTATTTAAACTAGAGGTAGTAAAGTGGTAATTGGGCCAAATGCACTACCACTTACTTGCATTAATTATGGCCCAAATTGACATGAATAGAGGGATAATTCGGATTAGGGCCCAACAAGTGTTGAAGTTCCCAAAAGCCCAAGTTAAAAGGCCAAGTAGGTGGGGCCAAGTAGGTGGGTCACCTACTTGACAATATATGGCCAAAATTAGTCAAGAAATTCGGCCATTACACCTCCTTTTTAAAGGGATAAAGATCAGATCTTTTACCTCATTTTTAACTTGCAAAATTTTCAGATTTCTTAAGTTTCTCTCTTGGTCTCTCTTGGCTTCAATCAGCAGCCCTAGAAAACCTTGGTTCCTTGAATATTGCCCCATTTTCAAGTAAAAGTTTGAAGGAGAGTTTCAGTTCTTGGAGTACAACTTTAGAGGATAAATTCCTAGAAACTAAGGTAAGACTACTGCCCATTTTTTTCCTCTCTTTAAATACAGATTTGGGGTGGAAAATTTTGTATATATTTATCAAGAACTAATGGATGGTGATAAATCTTTGAGTTAATATGCTCCTATTATGCTGAAAGATTTTTAGGGATTGATAGTGGCTGCCTTATGTATATTGTTGTTGGGGGCTGTTTGGGTATCTTGGAAAAGGATGTATGAAGTTGTATTAATGTATAGAAGAAGGGTGTGGTGGTTCACCATTGGTGCAAGGGTTGTATGGGCCTACTTTCCGTCAAGTGTTAGCTACTGTTTTTAGGGCCTTGATTAGTTGCTAACATTAGCTTAATTGTGACTTATATTGTAGATTAGCATTCAAGAAGGGAGGTTGAATTGTGACAGTGGTATTGGTCAAAAAAATAAGGTATGTAGGGCGATTTGATTCCATATTTCTTGGCATGAAATCTGATACTTGCGATTAATGTCAATAAGTGAATTTCCTAAGTTCTATTCCTAGTAAAGGAAACATAGTGGCAACGTACGATATCCAAATAGCTAACAATATTCCCCCCCTCCTAAGTGTACATAATTACTTAGTTACACGTTCAGTACTCTATAGTCAATTGAAGTCATTTGTGTCATTCAAACTCTCAAGTAATGCATTAATGTTACGTAGCTCCTTATATTGTAGCTACTGTCCTAAAGTATTATTTTCATGTCTCCTACTACTGTTCCGTATTTCCAAATCTCAAAAATAATCGTGACCACCAAAACAACAATCTCAAAGATTAAAGAATCTAAGTGAAGCAATTTGTATAACTATGGGTGGCAGCTCAGGGGCGAAAGCCTAGCATGGGCCGATCCCAATGGGTATAGGAGGGTGGCAGCTCAGGGGCAAAAGCCTAGCATGGGCCGATCCCGATTTGTGCAATGTTGAGGACCGCATCCCAGGGGTTAAAATGCCTAGCATGGGTCATCCTCTTCTACCACTGATCAGCTGGTCACTTATATCACATACGTTATAAAGATCATAACACACATAAAGGTAAAGACAAGAATATAACATACATGACCCCACCAGAGTTAACAGAGGCAGCCTCCTATTCTGATTTATGCACTTATACGTTGATACCTGGTTTCGTTTGAACTCTTATTTTATATATGTAGTTGCCTTACATATTCAGTACACTTTTCGTACTGACGTCCCTCGCGGGGGACGCTGCATTTCATGCTGCAGGCACAGGTACTCTCGCTAGTAGACCTCCTCAGTAGGAGCATACGACACTCAGCTACTTTTGGTGAGCTCCAGGTTGCTTCGGAGCTTTACTGAGCCCTTGGTAGACTCATTTTGGTATTGTATCGTAGCTAGGGGTAAGGCGGGGTCTGTCCCGACCTACTCAAAAGGTTTCTATCTTTTAGAGGCTTTGTAGACTTATGTATATGGTTCAGTTGCATCTTAACAAGTTGTGGCCTCAATGGCCAAGTCTTGTATATAAGTTTTGGAGTCTACTTATGTCGGTTCATATCGTTGTGTCCCTGGCGAACTTGTCACAAAACTTTCATAGTTACATGCATAGTAAGCACAGGTCACATGTGGGTTCTCTCGGGCCTTTAGGGCATCGAGTGCTTGTCCGTCTTAATGGGGTTTGAGGCGTGACAAAAACCATCATGCTTGGTGATTCACATACTACTCAAGTGCCTGGAACGGGAGATGTCGAATTGTGTTTTACCTCTAGAAAGGTGTTAACTTTGAAAGATGTACTTTATACTCCTTCCATGAGAAAAAAATTGATGTCTAATTTTCTTCTTAATAAAGCAGGCTTTAAACAGATTATTGAATCTGATCAATATGTAATTGTTGAGAAGGGTATTTTTGTGGGAAAGGGGTATGCTTGTGATGGGATGTTTAAACTGAATGTTGAAATGAATAAAGTTTCTACTTCTGTTTATATGCTTTCTTCTATCAATTTTTGGCATGCTCGTTTGTGTCATATTAATGATCGTTATGTTGGAATCATGAGTAGTTTAGAATTAATCCCAATGATTAAAAAGAATTTTGAAAAGTGTGAGGATTGTAGTAAAGCCAAAATCAATAAAAGGCCTCATTTTCAAGTTGAAAGAAAAATTGATTTGTTAGAATTAGTTCATACTGATATTTGTGAACTTGGTGGAATTTTAACTCGTGAAGGTAATAGATAATTTATCACTTTCATTTATGATTTTTCTAAGTTTACATATGTTTACTTGATGAAAAACAAAAGTGATGCTTTTGAAAATTTCAAAACTTATCTCCATGAGGTTGAAAATCAATTTGGAAGAAAAATAAAAAGAATTAGAAGTGATAGAGGCCGTGAATATGAGTCAAATGAGTTTAATTCTTTTGTTAGATCATTGGGAATAATTCATGAAACTACTCCTCCTTATTCTCCTTCATCTAGTGGTGTAGCAGAAAGGAAGAATAGAATTTTGGTTGAATTGACTAATGTCATGTTTATTGAGTCATATGCACCTTTAAATTTATGGAGTGAAGCTATTTTGACTGTTTGTTATGTCTTAAATCGTGTGCCTAATAAAAAGTCAAAATTGACACCTTCTGAATTGTGGAAAAGTTACAAGCCAAGTTTGGGATATCTAAGAGTTTGGGGTTGTCTAGCCTTTATGAGGCTAATGGATCCCAAGATTACAAAATTGGGTAAGAAAGTTACTACTTGTGATTTTCTTGGTTATGCTTCAAATAGTACAGCCTATAGATTATTTAATCTTGAAGATAATATTGTGATAGAATCGGGTGATGCTATTTTTCATGAGAATAAATTTCCTTTTGATTCTAAAAATAGTGGGGGTCAAAGGATTGAACAAAATATTTTGTCACTGCCTAGTTCTTCTACTTCTACTTTGAAAAATAAAGAAGTTAATGATTTTGAGTTAAGAAGAAGTAAAAGAGCTAAAGTAGAAAAAGATTTTGGTCCTGATTTTTATATGTTTAATGTTGGAGATGACCCTCTCACTTTGAAAGAAGCATTATCTTCAAATGATTCTATTTTTTGGAAAGAGGCTGCAATGATGAAATGGAATCTCTAATTTCTAATAAAACTTGGAAGTTAGTTGATTTACCACCGGATTGTAAAACTATTGGTTGCAAGTGGATCTTACGAAAAAAGTTGAAATCGGATGGATCTGATAAATATAAGGCTAGACTAGTTGCAAAAGGTTTAAAACAACTAGAAGACCTAGAATTTTTTGATACTTTTTCTTCGGGAACAAGAACTACATCCTTAAGACTTTTAATTGCTATGGCTGCAATTTTTTATTTACAAATTCATCAAATGAATGTAAAAACTGTTTTTTTTTAAATGGAGACCTAAATGAAGAAATTTATATGGATCAACCCGAGTATTTTGTTGAAGCAGACCAAGAAAGCAAAGTATGTAAACTTACTAAATCCCTATATGGCTTGAAACAAGCATCAAAGCAATGGCATGAAAAGTTTGATTCATACATGATTGCAAATGGTTTTAAAACAAATGAGTGTGATGACTGCATATATCATAAGTCTTGGAATAATTCACATGTGATTATTTGCCTATATGTTGATGATTTATTGATCTTTAGCTCTAATATGAATGTTATTGATGAAACTAAAAATATTCTTAGAAGCCATTTTGATATGAAAGATCTTGGTGAGGCAAATTTTATTCTTGGAATAAAAACAACAAGAACATGTGATGGAATTTTCCTTGACCAATCACATTATGTTGAAAAGAAATTGAAAAAATATAACTTTCATGATTGTAAGCATGTTGTAACTCCTTTTGATTCAAGTGTTCACTTATTTCCTGTTGAAAGTGAGAATGATGTAATAAATCAAAAGGAATATGCTAGCATAATTGGAAGTTTGAGATATGTGATTGATTGCACTAAGCCTGATATTGCATATGCAGTAGGAGTACTTGGAAGGTTTACAAGCAAGCCAGGTAATGAACATTGGCATGCTATAACAAGAGTTATGAGATATTTAATTGGGACAAAAAATTGTGATTTGTTCTATAAAAAATATCATGTTGTACTTGAAGGCTTTTCTGATGCAAATTGGAACACTTTATTAGGTGATTCATGTTCTACCACGGATATGTTTTTACTTTGGGTGGTGGTGCTATTTGTTGGAGATCAAAAAAGCAAACAATAATTGTCAATTCTACCATGGAGGCTGAACTATTTGCTTTATCTTCATGAGCTAGTGAGGAAGCAAATTGGTTAAGAGATTTATTATTTCAAATACCTTATTTTGAAAAACCAATTCCTCCTATTTTAATTCATTGTGATAGCACCGCTGCGATTGATAAAGTTCAAAACCGTTATTACAATGGTAAACTCAGACCTATAAGGAGGAAACACAGCAATGTAAGATCGTATTTGACAAATGGTACCATTAATGTTGATTATGTCAAATCTTGTGATAATCTTCCAGATCCTCTTACTAAGGCCTTAACAAGAGAAAAGGTCTAGAGCACATCAAGAGGGATGGGATTGAAGCCTATAAATCCTTGAGTCATATATGAGGAAACCCAACCTGGAGACTAGAGATCTTATAACCAGGTTCAAAGGGAAAAACTAATCATATGATGACTTGTTGTGAAAAATGCACTATTTTTATTCCCTCCCTATGATGTGAGTGCATTATTTTCTGTAGTGATTTGTGAAGGTTGAGTTGATAAAACTCCTAATAAATATTTGTAGCCCGTATGGGTGGAGTGTTAAGCTTACAAGAGCACTCTCGATAGATTTGACCTATGTGATGTGTGGAAGTAGGTCGCTTCCTATGAGAATTGGGCTTATTCTCAAATGCACTCATCAAAATGGGATAACACAAGGCCGTAACGTGCTCGCTTTAAAGCTCATGTCAACACTTTGATTATTATGTGTGGACAGTGATATTTTATTTCCCTCAAGCAGTCATAGTTTAAGTCTGAGACACTACGACTCTGGAGTAAAAGTTGTTTCACTAAGTGGAGGTTCAATGCAGAGCACACATTCATTATGCATGATAGTCTTCCTTCAGCTGATAGACTCTTTAATATAATATTAAAATGAGTGGGGGATTGTTGGTTTGTGTTAGCATTTTAATATTAATATTCTATAATATTAATTTGCTTACTTTTTGGGGTTAAAATGTAGCCGTTTGGTTGACTTTCTCGTGTGCTACAGAATTAATGAGAATTATTGATTGCTTAGTGCATTACTCCATTTTGGAGTTACTGCATAGCATTACTCCATTTTTGGAGTTACTGTGTATGTTACTAATTATTTGCATGTCACCAACGGTTGGCTTGACCATTCAGCCAAGAGAAACTTTTGCAACTTCTTCATTATTCTTCCTCCATTATTATTTGTAACCTATTTAACATATGTAACCTCTAGGACATTTATTTTCACTATTTACTACACCATTATCTTCCTATTCATTACTAGGAAGACTTCTTCTAGTATAAATAGTGGTGTTCTTCATTTGGTTTGGGACACACAACATACAAGAAAATAGAGAATACATAAAGTTTGTCAAAAAGAGAGTTTTTATTAGTTGAAGGGAAGGGTGTGTTTGGTATTGTAGTGCATGTAAGTGCTTAAATTTTTTTACCCCAGATACAGTCATGGTTCATTTATACCGTAATGGATTTAAGCCTAGATATTTTGTATGGGTTGATCATGGAGAAAGAGATGGATTGAATGGTATGTTTTATAATTCGATGCATGTGGATGAATATAATATGATTGCACCACATGGCCAAATTAGGATTGAACATGATAGGGTTCATGAAATGATCAATGATGCTTTAGGGGTTCAAGGTGGGATGGAACCCGAACAGTATTTTGATGAATCTCCTAATGAAGAAGCAAGACGCTTCTATGATCAATTAGAAGAGTCAAGTCATCCACTATGTGAAGGGAATTCGCATTCTACCTTGTCAGTTGCGGTTAGATTAATGAATATTAAATCAAATTGGAATGTTCCTAATGTGGCTATGGACTCAATGGTTGATGTTTTTGGTGAACTAGTTAATCTGGAGTTTAACTTACCTAAGAACTTCTATCAGGCAAAGCATTTGGTTTCCAAGTTAGGATTGACGTATGATAGAATTCATTGTTGTGTTAATGGTTGCATGTTTTTTTACAAGACTGATAGTGAATTAGAAAATTGTAAATTTTGTGGACATGCTCGTTATAAGAGGACTCTGGCTGGAAAGATGGGCCCAGTAAGGTGATGCATTATCTACCTCTCATTCCTAGGTTAAAGAGGTTGTATGCATCGATGAGATCTGCCCCACATATGAGATGGCATCGTGAATATAGAAAGTCGCTGAATGTCTTGTCTCATCCATCTGATGGTGAAGCATGGAAGCATTTTGATAATGTATATCCTGATTTTGTTAGTGAACCAAGAAATGTTAGATTGGGGTTGTGTGCAGATGGCTTCACACCATTCTCTAATGTTGCTTTGCCTTATTCATGTTGGCCGGTATTTTCTTACACCGTATAATCTTCCTCGTGAAATGTGCATGACCAGCCCCTACATCTTTCTAAGTTGTGTTATTCCAGGTCCTCGTAATTCAAAAAGTTTGATTGATGTCTATCTACAACCATTGATAGATGAGCTCAAACAAATGTGGTTTGAAGGCGTTTTAACTTATGATATATCAACTAAGCAAAATTTTGTTATGCGTGCTTCTTTAATGTGGACTATTAATGATTTTCCTGCATACGGGATGTTGTCTGGTTGGATGACAGCTGGAAAGCTAGCATGTCCGTATTGCATGGAAAATAGTAAGGCATTCACTTTAAAGCATGGTAGAAAAAATACATGGTTTGATTGTCATCGTCAGTTCTTCCCAATGGACCATGAATTTAGAAAGATGAAAAATGCATTTAGGAAAAATAAGGTTGATAGTGACCCCCCACCTCCATTACCCACAGGGCATCAAATTTGGGAGAGAGTTTCTCAATTACCTAAAGTTACATAAGTTTCACCTTCTAGACTTCATGGATATAGTGTTGAACATAATTTGACCAAACAAAGCATATTTTGGGAGTTGCTGTATTGGAAGGACAATCTGCTACGACATAATCTTGATGTGATGCACATTGAAAAAAATTATTTTGACAATTTGTTTAACACAGTGATGGATGTTAAGGGTAAGACAAAAGACAATCCAAAAGCTAGAATGGACATAAAGGAATATTGTAGGAGAAAAGAGTTATGGCTGCAGGAATTAAAAAATGTTAAAACAGTTAAACCCAAAGCCAGCTTTTCATTCACATTGGATGAGAAACGTGAAATTTGTGAGTGGGTTAAAAATTTAAGGATGTTGAAGGGCTATGCTTCGAATTTACGAAAGAGGACAGATATGAATGAAGGAAAATTGATAGGTATGAAAAGTCATGATTGTCATGTGTTCATGGAAACTTTAATTCCTATCGCTTTTTGTCATCTACCCGAAAGGATATGAAAACCAATCACAGAGATAAGTCTTTTTTTAAAAGATTTGTGTTCTGGAAAGTTGTTGGAGAGTAGTTTAGACAGGATGGAGGGAAATATTCTTGTTATTACTACTAAGTTGGAGAAGATATTTCCATGTGGTTTCTTTGATGTGATGGAGCATCTTCCAATTCACCTTGTACAAGAGGCCCGCCTCGAAGGTCCAGTTCAAACAAGATGGATGTATCCATTTGAGAGGTACCCATTTGAAATATTCACAAAGTCTTTTATTAACATATATATAAGCATATACATGCAGAAAAATTGGTAGTTCCAAGCAAACAATTAAGCAAAGGGGAAAGATCGAAGGATCTATTGTTCAAGGTCATATTGGGAGAGAAAATGGTGATTTTTATTCTTATTAATTTGGTGATGATGTGTCATGTAGGAGAAACAGGCCAAATCGCAATGATGAAGGCGATATTGATCCTTTATTTCCACCGATATCATTTTTTAATCAAAATGGTCGAGGATCTAAAAAGCGTGGAAAGCGAGGCTTCACTGATATGGAAATGCAATCAGTTGTGACACAAATTTTGCTTAATTGTCCAGAGATTCAACCATATCTCAAGTAAGTGTTAAAAATATGTTATCAAATTACATACTAATAAGTGTTCATTAACTAACGAAATACTTGAATGTAAAATGATCAGCTTGTTCGTAAACACATGGGGTAATGAAGCCATCTATACAGAATTTTCCAAATGGCTAAGAAACTATGTAAGTGTGCAATCACTAAGTATTTAATAATATATTCATGTTATACTAAATTATATTACTTGCAATAACAATCACGTAGGTTTACGATGAATACTCAAGTGTCCAACATTTGCAATTAGTGAAAGAATTGTAGCACTTGGACCTGAATCTCAAGTACTGACAATGAATAAGTATTGTGCCAATGGTTTTAAGTTTCAAACTGAAGAAGTTTCTAGGAACAAGAAAACAAATAATAGTGGTGTCTACATACAAGGTAATGTTGATGGTACTAGCCAAACTATTGAATATTATGGTGTCATTCAAGAGATTATTGAAGTGAGGTATTCAGGTTGGCCTAAGAAGAAGATTGTATTGTTTCGGTGTGAGTAGTTTGACCCATCACATAGAGGCACAAAGATGGACCATCAACATAATATAATTGAAGTTAAGCACAACAGGAAATACAGAAGTTATGATCCTTTCATTATTGCACAAAATGCTAAACAAGTGTATTACGCTCCATATCCATTGCGTAAAGACAAAGCTAATTGGTGGGTTGCTATGAAAAGTAAGCATGTGGGAAGAATTGAAATTGACAATGTCTTAGATGTGGCATATCAAAATGATGTTGCAATTGTTCATCAACAAGTTGATATTGAATTGGAAACCACACTATAACATCTTCAACACATATTAGAACAAGTATCTGATGATGAGATACTGAATGTTGAGAAAGAAATATTGGAGAATGAGAAAAATGAATCATTTGATGATGAAGAATGGAACGATAATGAAAATAAAACAACTGAGGAGGAAGAATGGGAAAATGATGAAATTGAAACAAGCGAGGAGGAATAGTAGTAGAATGAAAGCTAGTATATGTAAGTTAATTTATTTTGCTAATTTTATTTAATTTATGATTTTATATATTATATATATAAATTTGCATACATATGTTATCAGGTGGTGACGGTGATAGACATTGCGAACATCTTAGAGTTAGCCAGACTAATTAGGCTAAAAAGAAGAAATCAGCTAGGAGACTCATAGATCCTGAGGATATTCCAGGATCTATTTCTTCTGCGCCAGAGCGCATCAGTCATGATACTCATTTATTTGTTGTTCTGTTTGGTATGGCGGATCCTCTACAATATTGTTCTAATTATCATCGACCAGCCGGTGTTTCCTCTATTCACAGGCATTGCCTCCACGTCACTACGAGGACCTACCTTTATAGGTTATTCTTCGACCACAACCCTTATCGGCAGGTAGGATATCGGATGGTACTCCATCTCCTATAGGTACATCTCCTTAGTTATCTGTCATGAGGATTGGAGATTCTAGTAGCGAGCAGTTGGATGCTATGGCCAGTACGCCTTCATTGACTCAGCATTTTGTGTATCCTAGTGTATCACCTTCATCTGCAGCTGCACCTAGTGCTACACTAGATGTTGTGATGCCTGCTCTAGCTCCTGGCCAGAAGGACAGACTTGGTAGAGTCATGATTAAGCTGGATGGATCATCGTAAGTTTGTTTTGTTATCTATTGTTAGTTTATTTTATTTATTTCTTATACTTTAATATATTATTCATGAACTAACATATTTATTATGTGTTTTGCAGGTGGCATCCTGCAAAGGATGTTGCCCGAGCTTTAAAAGACTGTGTTAGAAGACTTTACACACAGGCTTATCATTCTTGGAGCGAGATTCCAAACAGTATACGTCAGGCGATGTTTAATGAATTTAAGGTATATATTTTTTAGTTAAGTTTAATAATTTTAGTATACTTTACTTTTTTTTACTATCGATCTAATTAACACTATTCAAAAAAATTTCAGACTATGTGTACTTGGGAGTCGAGGTACAATTTGGTCATTGCGACCATATTTGAGAGGAAGGCATCCGCGAGACTGTCTAGTTGGTTAAAGAAAGTTTGGGATACTGATCAACGTCCGGGTTGGATGTTGCCTCATGTTTTGATGATTTGCGTGCATATTAGAACACATAAAAGTTTAAGGCAATTTCCGAACAAGCCAAAAAGGCTAGAGGCAGTCTTAAGGTTGGCTCGTTGCACACCAGAGGTGAAAAGACAGTTGGAACAATTACAAGAGAGATGGTAAGTTCTAATTCAAACTTTTAAATAAATAATTAGTTTATTCATATATATCATTATAAATTTCAGATTTTATTTATAGAAAAAAGAATTGGGGTGCACTCCCATTGACTAGAGGTTTTCCAGAAGTCGTGTGAAGAAGAAAGAAAATGAGTCGGATCCGGATGTGTGGGTCGAGGAAAGGGTCGAACGAACTTTTGTATGTTATTTAATATGAATAATATATATTAATAGTGAATATATTTATGATATGTATATATATATATATATATATATATTGAGGTCAATTTTTATATTTAATATGCAGAATGAGCTTCATCAGTACGTCGCTAAGAATTTGGATAGTTCATTCCAAATGACACATGAACTGTCCACCCAAATTTGGACAGAGAAAGTGGTAGGGGGGACACACAAGGGTAGAGTCTATGGTCGAGGCTCTCAAAACGATGTAAGAAGACTCTAGTCAGGCTTAGAAGGTATTGGATCGTCACGTCAAGCCGAGGCACTTGACGGTGTTCAGATTGCTACTATGTCAACTTAAATAGCACAGCTTACATCGGCACTGGCAGAGTCAGAGCAGAGAAGAGTAGCTGAACAACAAAGCATGAGTGCAACCGTTTAGCAAATCAAAGAACAAGTGCTGAACCTCGCTCGTCGGCCTACTACTTCGGCTCCTGAGGACACCGACGACGACAGTGATGAGGAGGATGATTTTGTAGATGTCATTCCCTAGTTTAGGTCTTTTTTGAAACACATTGTGAAATACTTTATAAGATTTTGTATTGTGATTTGTTTAGTTTTGAAGATTGATTTAAGTTTGATGTTGTATATGTTCTGTGTTTACATTATATTATTTGTTGGGCTAGTTGAATATGAATTGAATTGAATTGATTGATTTATATTTGAAGGTGGGTCTGCTGTCAAAAAATTGCAGAAAAAAGCGACGGACACGGTGGTTTTGTCCGTTGCTTTTTTGCATTATTTTTTTCAAATAAACCCAGAAAAGTGACAGACAAGGTCCTTTAGTCCGTGCTTTTCTGGGTATTTAAAAAAATTAAATTCTAAAAAAGCGACGAACAGTGTCCTTTAGTCCGTTGCTTTTCTGGAATTTTTAAAATATTAATTTCCAGAAAACGACGGACTGCGTCACTTATTGGAAATAAAAAATAAATGAAAATATAAAAGAAGCGACGCAGTCCGTCGCTTTTGTTAAAAAAATTCCTGAAAAAAATAATCAAAAAGCGATGGACAAGCGTCGAGCCAAAAAGTGACGAATATGACTGCGTTGTTTTTTCGTTGATTTTGACCAAAAAAGCGACGCAGTCCGTCGCTTTTGGCCGTTGTTTTTTGACAGTTTTTTAGTAGTGTAAGGAGGAATGACTTTTTCCAGTATTCCCGAAAAAATGAATTAAATTTCTTTTCATAAGACAAGAAATCTTCCTAAGGAAAGCAGAAGTCTATGCACGCTAATCGATAGATCGTAGGTTCAAATCCTACTTGGGAAAAAAATTAATTATCGATTTTCTGACTTAGGGCTTGCCTCCGTTGGTGTCCTTCCCCTTTGTCTCTAAGCTAACATAATCATGGGACATCAAAACAGCTAGTTGATTGTTGCTTTTTATTCCTCACTCTAGTATAGATTAACTTCGTTCCATTCTTGCGGAAGGATCCCCTGGAAAAAACCATTGCTGCTAATTTTAAGTTGTGGATCAGATTGTTCTTATCATAGTTCTTTAGTTTTCTGGAAAAATAAGATTCTACATTCTCATGTTACATCAAGACACTTCTAGACCAATTTCTGAAGTATCAATATACTATGACCCCATCAATTCCTTCTTGTAGGATCAATACTTGGACAAAAGTCAATTTGGTTTTCAACTCTTCATAATTTTTCTCATATGCATCCGACCATTGAAAATTGATCTTCTTCTAGGTTAGTTTGGTTAATGAAGCAAAAACAGAGGGAAAACCTAGTACAAATCTTCTATATTACCCAACCAAATCAAGAAACTCTCAATCTCCGTCAGCGTCGTGGGTCTCGACTATTTATTTACTACCTCGATCATTGGGAATCTACCTTGATACCCTCACTGAAAATGGCATGGCCTAGGAATGACACGTAATTCAGCCAAAATTTACTCTTAGAAAACTTAACATAAAGCTTGTGATCCTGAAGTGCCTATAAAACTAATATGAGATGATTTGTTTTCTAACCCTCACTCTTTGAATATACCAAGATATCGTTAATAAATATGATTGTGAATAAATTAGAGGCTTGAAAGGCTCATTGTAGCTAAACGAATACAATACCAAGAAATTGTAGTGAAAACAGATCCTAACCATTGGCAAGCTCATTAAGGATGAAGCCATAGAACATCATCCTTTTGGAGCTATTATTGAAGATTGTAAATTTTATTGAATACCAACAAGGAATTGACTAAAGACATCTGGAGAGAGGCAAATCAATGTGTTGATTTCATGGCAAATGAAGGACACAAACATGATGAAGATTTAATAATCTTGGGAAGTGCGTATACATATATGGAGTTTCTTCTCCTAACAAACTTAAGTGGCGTCGCTTTTTAAAAATAGTACTCCCTCCATTTCAAAAAGAATGGTCTCATTTCCTGTTTTGTTTGTTTCAAAAAGAATGACTCATTTCCTTTTTTGGCAACTCTTTAACTTCAACTTTACACATGTCATGTTTAAGGTCACAAGATTAAAGGGCATTTTGGTACATTTGACATAACTTTAATTTAGAACCACAAGATTATAAAATATTCTTTCTTTTCTCAAACTCCGTTCCAAGTCAAACTAGCACATTCTTTTTTAAACGGAGGGAGTAATCTTTTTTAGCTTTTTCTGGTGTACCAAAACAAATCTCTTTTAGCTTTCCCACAAAGCTTTTCTCTTGTTTCTTTTTTTTTTTAAATCATAATTAAAAAGAAACTAACTACATATTCTATAGTTTAGAATAATTTGGGATATAAATGGAAAGTTTCTAGGAGCAATTTATGACCTTGAGAACATGAATGGGCAAAAAAGAGATGTATTGGAGCATGAACCCTAACCCCTATGTTTTTGGTACCGGGGATGGAGTATCGATAACTTTAAGTGGTGATAGTCAAGGAGGAGAAGATATTTGGGGAAGGGTAAAATGGGGGTACAATGGTGTGACGGCATGTCACGTGCCTTCCAGCTTACACAAAATGACCAGCCACATGAGATATTAATAACTAGATCCTTGCACCATGAGCTTTCTTTAATAATAGGGGTATTGTTTTAACAACAATCTCAATGATAGGGATGCTTGTGTTTGCAACGTATAAAACATGTTAAATATATACTATCTTTATCAACAGAGGCACAAATTTGGGTCTTTCAGAAATAACCGTTCTACCTCCACATGGTAATGGTAAGTTCAATAAAGGCAAATCTAGGTCTTTTGAAAACAACTTCTACCTCCACGAGGTAGGATTAGAAGTATAACGAATCTTCAATCTATCTATTCTATACTACCTTAAAAGCATGAACTCCCTAACTTGAATGTTAAATTCTTATAATACCCCCACTTAAAACACCCAATTTAGTATCTATTCTATATTTTATATTTTATTTATTCATTTGTTTATTTGTTCTATAATATATTAAAAGCTTACACTTTTTCACATTCATGAGTAGTGACTTTTCCAAAAGGTTGTGACTTTTTTTATAGAATTATGACTTTTTCGATGAGTTATGACATTTCTGAAAAGTTGTGATTTTTCTGAACGATTGTGATTTTTCTGATAAGGCACGATAAGCCCCTTTTTCATACTATGCTTTGTTGTCTATTAATAGAGAGGTTTTATCACACTTTTAAACTACAAATTTTGTAAGTTTTCTATTCTTTTTCTTAAAACAAGGAAGATTATGAGAGGTGTTCAATTACGCAATTACAATACTTTTTATGGGTAAATTAGATAGATCAACAAAAAATGATGCAAAAAGGAGAAAGGAATAACTCAACTTCAAACCAGAAGACTATCTAGATAATTAATATGTACTCATTTATTGGCCATATATACTTTTGCAGCATTTTCTACTGGACAAGAAGTTCAATGATTTTCTTTTGCACAAACTACAACTTGGTGTTCAAGCTGTGAAAATCTCAAACTAGTGGCGAAAAAGGATTTGACCAAAAACTTGTTTGAAGAGTTCAAACTAGATTTAATAAGTACTCCTTTGTTTCCAATTTATTTGTTATACTTTTATATTTATTTAGTTTAATGTAGAATATTATTTTTTCTTGGAGGTGGGGGCGCTTCTTTAGGACCACAAATTTAAAGGACATTTTTATATATTCTTCATATCCTTATATTAAAAGGCTTCTTTATTTTTTACAATTTCATATAAAATTGAAATTAGACAAATCTATGTCTTACATTTTTTTTTATCTGTATCTATATGTATATCTATACTACCTTAAAAGAATGAACTATCAAGGTTAAATGTTAAATTATTATAACACACCCAACTTAAAACACCAAATTTAGTATATCTTCGATATTTTATAGTGTATTATATTTATTTATTTATATTACGTTATATTATATTGCAAGCACACACCATTTCACATTGAAGGGTTGTGACATTTCGAAAGAGTTATAACTTTCCGATGAGTTGTGACATTTTTGAAGGGTTGTGATTTTTCTACAAGGTTGCGACTTTTTCAAAAAACTGTGACTTTTCCGAAGGGTTGTGACTTTTACAAAGAAGTATGACTTTTCCGATGAATTGTGTCCTTTTTGAAGGGTTGTGACTTTTATAAAGGGTTGTGACTTTTTTTTTTATAAGGCACAATAAGCATTTTTTTTTATACACTACCCTTTGTTGGCTATAAAAAGAGGGGATTCCTCAAATTTTAAAACTACAATTTTTTAAAAATTTCATTGTTCTTCTTCTTCTTAAATCACCCAATTTAGTATATCTTCTATATTTTATATTATATTTTATTTATTTATATTATATTATAATATATTATATTAAAAGAAGACATCATTTCACATTGAATGGTTACAACTTTTTCAAATAGTTGTGACTTTACCGATGAATTGTGACATTTTCAAAGGGTTGTGACTTTTATGATAAAAAACACTATGCACATGCTCATACTATCCTTTGTTAACCATAAATGGAGGGGCTTCCTTACATTTTTAAACTACAATTTTTATATGTTTTTTTGTTATTCTCTTCTTAAAATTTCACGTCTAATTTATAGATATTGATAATCTCAAAGTTCAGTAAAATTTGAACACTCCCTAACATAAATGTTAAGTAATGCACTATGGGGGAGGGAGGAGAAAGTATATTTTAGAGGTATAACTAAGAGATTTTAAGAGTGACTAACTTTTAGTAATAATCATAAGAAAGTTTGCATCCACTATTCATAGGAACTTATACAGTTATACTTAATCATTCATTTTATAACTTTCTACTTAATTTTAAAAAATAATAATATTCACATTATTTCTAAAAATAGTGTAATACATGATTTGATATTCACGTGCAACGCACGTGTGTCAAAACTAGTATATATTATGTTTATCAACAGAAAGGCAAATATGAGATTATACTGGATATGTTGTTATTGTTGTAGATGGGAAAATCTGATCCATTCCCCTAAATCTGAGTAAAACTAGCAGGTGTCTCGAATATGCAGCTTATCCAGCAGCCAATCAACAAGAATTTGTCAAGTCTCTTCCTATTCAAAAACCACTAAACAGTGGTACCAATTAGAAACATACAGAAACCTCCACTGACAAACCTTACAATTGAATAGCTACGTCTTTGGCGCTAATACAAAATGGACCTCTGAAAAAGGAAAAGCACCTAAAAAGAGATGAATAACATTCCTGTTGTACAATTGAATCAGCAAGCAATGGTTAATGCAAGCATTTCAAGTATACGGTTTCCCGCTAGCAGAGTGAAATGATCAAAGTTCAAGCTTCGAGTTTCCAAGTTGGCTAAACATAATAGCCATGTCCATACCCTGTACCATCGTTGGAACAGCTACATCATAGGGGCAATCTCTAGTAAACCCAACCTTCCCAGACTTCTGCACTTTCATTATGCATCTCTTGAACTTCTCATGACATTTAACATTGGTCATACCTGAAAGTATGAAGCAGTTGAATTAAACACTTAACTAGAAGTCTGACAAACGAACAAACCATATTCTGTTGCAAGCTCTTCCTCTCTTTAACAGGTGTAATTACCAAAATTAGGATGAAAAAAACTGCTAACAAAATGGTCAATTCTGGAATAATATGGGACAGGAAAGTAGGCATCATCTGGAGGCTTATAGCTTCACATGGAAATTCATGCCAGCAAAAGAAGCTGCCGTTTAACAGGTTCCCCTTTGAGTTTACTGCTCTTTCTTTGTCAAACATTTCTCAGTGTTTCCTCATCAGCAGGATTTTAACAAAAAAAAAATGGCCGAGAATCGCTTTATGATCAGTTTAACCAACAAAATCACCTCTCCAGCAAAATTTAGAAACTGATCAAAGCATGCCTGATTTTATACCAACTCACCAAGAACCAAGGGCCCTCCCCATCCCTGTAGAGTGTAGTGACATGGGGCACCAGAAAGACAAACAACTAAAAAATTTCATAAACTGAAAGGCATGATTCTTTCTTGACTGTAGTACCATAGGCTGCTGAAAGGGAAGTCATCTATCCCAACTTTATGCATAAGAGTGGTGCCCCATTTTAGATGTACAAAGTTAAACCAAGAATGCATTTTATGTCTCAATTGAAATGGCAGTGTAAGAATGACCAAGTACTCTGCAGTATTAGAGAAAAATCTCACGTGTAAGCCAATGATGAGAATCACAAGAACCTAATGTATCAGAAATAGGGGTGGGTATAGTTTGGGCAGATCCGAAGTCCGAATATTTTGAATTTTTGGTTTGGATTTTCAAATTATGGATTGGATAGCTTCGGATTTTTGAAATATTCGAAAATCCAAAATATTTAATAGTCTGTTAAAATACTTTTTATTTAGACATGATTTTTTACTATGTTTAGACTAGTCAATCTCAGACCTCAATGCTTGGCATGGGGAATTATCAATGACAGTTTGACATGAATACTGTACTTGGATGTTCATTTTTGTAGGAAGAAGAAGAACCAACTCAACTTGTAGGCTCAAAACTGAAAATCCAAATTAACCAAACCGATTAATCCGAAGAAGAACATAAAAACTGATCCAATCCGAACTTCGAAAAAACTGATCCAATCCAAACTTATTTAGATTGTAATTTCTTGAATCTGAAGACCCAAAATCCAATCTGAACACCCACCCCTAATAAGAAAGGTTATTTGATGCACAATAATCTAAAAACTCAAATGGAAGTCTAGAAGTGATCTGAACATTAATGTTTTTTCTCTTTTAGGGAAAATGGTCTGATATACCCCTCAATTTTGCTAGTTAGAGTTGATATACCCCTCGTTACAAATGTGGCTCGCATATACCCTACCATTACAAAAATCACCCACATATATCCCTCTATTGTTACCAAAGTGACTCACATATACCCTTTTCATATAACAGAAATGAAAAAAATTGATTATAAATTATTATTTTGATTTTTAATTTTTTTTAAAATCATATAGGGGTATATATTATCCTTCTCACACATGATATTTTTTTTTTTACTTCTTTGATTATCATTATTTGAGTTTCTTATTCTTATCTCAATTTTTTTTTCATTCTTTTGTGTAAAAATATGAGAAATAAAATGAAAGAAGTGTGAATGGAGAAAGAGAAAAAAGTATGAAAAAAATTTTAAAAAAATTTGCGGCTATATTGTAATTTTTTTTGTATCTGTAAAAAAAAAAAAAAGTTGGGCATCTATGATAAATTTTATAAGATGGTGAAAAAATAAATTTGATCATTGAAATAACAAATTCAAATTAGCCATTGAATCTAAAAAGTCAAAAAAAAAATACGTGTGAGAACGATCAAATATACCTATATGGATATAATTTTGATAAAAAACTTAAAAAATAAATTTAAAATTATCTTCTTCACTTCCGTTAGAGGAAAAAGATAAAAGATATTTGAGTCATTTGTGTAACAATAGGGATATATGAGTCACTTTTATAACGAGAGGTATATCAGATTATCAGTTTTAAATGACATAATTGAGGGGTATATTAGGTTTTTTGCCTTTTCTTTTATAACCTAAGAAGCCACATACTTTAGCTGTAACACCTCGAAAGTGCCTAACTCCGATAAACCAGGAAAGTGCAGAAGTCTACGGAAGTGTGCAGAATTTTGGAGTTTACAAGCATAGTTTACGGGTCGTAGAATGGCATATGGCTCGTGGGAACCATCCGTGAATTGGACTTCAAAAATCAGGTTAAGGGTCTCAATGGTTACAAGTGACTCTACAGATCATACTAAGTTCTACGGGTCGTAGACACCCCGCGTAAAGAAATTTTTGAAAGTTGGAAAGTTGACTTGAACAGGACGAGTGATATTTACAAGTAGTGGTTTGTTTCACGAGTCGTGGAAAGGCTCTCATAGTTCCAAGCCCTAAAACTTTAGGACCATCAGTGCATTAGGTTGACGACCCATCAGTACGACTCGTAAAAGGAACCACGAGTTGTAATTAGGTTTGTGGTTCATTCTTCTGAGACTTGGTAATTCCAGTAGTTGGGATTCTACGATTGGATAGTACGGATCGTATAAGGAATTACGATCCGTAGTATGGTCTCGTGGTTGGAAGTTCATAAATCAGGTGATTTCTGTAGATAGGCTTCTACGGGTCGTAGAAGGAACTACGGTCTGTAGATGCCCTCGTAGTACCTATTCGGCAATTTTTAATAAGAGACTTTTTAGTCTTTTCCTACTCTTTTAATTCCTATGCTACGTCGTTTTGGCTTATTCTAAGTGGGTGTAACTGATTCCTAAGACCCTCCCCATTCACTCTCATTCTCCCAAAATCCAATTTTCCCTTTCTCAAGTCTTCTCCCTAAAGCAATCTAGGGAACCAAGATTTCGAGTCTCCATTGAAGGATTAAAGCTAGGGTTTCAATCAAGGTATGTGGGAACTTTATTAATGGGTAGTCCCAAAGAAACTTCAATTTCTCAATTATAAATCTCCCAAATTCTAGGGTTTCATGATTTCTTATGGGTTCTTGTTGAATTTCGATTTCTTCTTAATGATTGATCCTATTATGCAGGAATTGATTCTAATTCAATGTTTTCAATGATATTTTGATGAACTCATAGCAAGCAAGTATTTTCATGATCGAGGATTATGAAATTAATCCACTGCCAAATAATCCCACCGTGGCCCAGATCAAGAGTCACAAGGAAAAGAAAACCATTAAGTCGAAGGCAAAAGCAACTTTGTTTGCTGCTGTTTCGACAACTGTTTTCACGAAAATCATGACTCTCACATCACCAAACGATATTTGGAATTATCTAAAGAAAGAATATGCTGGAGATGAAAGAATACGAGGAATGAAGGTATTAAATTTAATGAGGAAATTCGAATTGCAGAGAATGAAAGAGTCAGAAACAGTCAAGGAATATTATGACAGATTGCTTGGTATTGTCAACAAGGTAAGATTACTAGGCACTGAGTTTAAATATACAATAATTGTTGAAAAAGTTCTTGTTACAGTTTCCGAAAGATATGAAGCATGTATAACTACCTTGGAAAACACACAAGATCTGTCCAAAATTACCTTGGCAGAATTGTTAAATTCTTTGCAGGCTCAGGAACAAAGGACTTGTGAGGCAAGATGGCATGGTTGAAGGAGCATTAGTAGCCAGCCCCAAAACTCAAAGCAAGGGTACATTTTTGAAAAATTACCCACCTTGTCAGCACTGTGGAAAAAATGGACATCCTCCATATAAAGGTTGGAAAAGACCAGATGCACAATGCAAGAACTGCAAACAACTTGGTCATGAAGCTGTGATTTGCAAAAGCAAATTTCAAAAAGATGAAACAGTTGCCCAAGTCACTACTGAAGAAGAAGAGGAAGACCACTTATTTGTGGCAACTTGTTTTTCAACCAAAAAATCTGATTTTTGGATGATTGATAGTGGTTGTACAAACCACATGACATATAAAAGAAATCTTTTTAAAGAGGTCATTCCTATGGAAAATAAGAAAGTCAGAATTGGGAATGGTGATTGTATTCCTGCAAAAGGAAAAGGGTATGTTTCGATTAAAACAAATTCAGGTACAAAAATAATTTCAGAGGTTCTTTATGTGTCTGATATTGATAAAAGTTTGTTTAGTGTTGGTCAGTTAATAGAAAAAGGATTTAAATTATTATTTGGAGACAAATATTGTCGAATTTTTTATTCTACTAAGCAAGAGATTTTACAAGTTGAAATGAGAGGTAAGAGCTTCTCATTTAATCCAACAAAAGATGCACACAAGCCTTGCAAGACAAAGGATGAATTAGCAGATTTGTTCACAAGGTCAATTTCAGATGAGACTACAATCTGCAATTCCTGATCCAAGGAGTGTTGAGAATATGTCTAAGGATATTGCAGAAATAAAATAGTTAGCTATTTTTAGGATTTTTAAATTATGTTATTAGAGTCCTATTGACTTATATTTAGGAGTTAGTTCTTTTTATTTGTTATTTGAATTAAGTTGATAAGTTAGTATCTTATTTTTCTATTTTTAGTTAGGAATTATATCTATAAATGCAAGTCTCTGAATTATTAATAAAATAATTTTCTTTGATAATATTGAAGTATTTTTTCTCTCAAAGTCTCTCTGTTATTTTCTTTATTTCTTTATTAAAAACCCAACAATAATTATGCTATTTTTCACATGCATGTCTCATGTTATCATAATTTCCATGAAGTATGATGCTTCTAATTGAAGTATCTCTCAGTATATATGATTATCATAATTTAGATGTTTTAAAATATTGTATCATTCAGATTAGGCCTAACCCATCGGTGACCCCTTAAAATTGGCATGAAGTTTCACTTAGACACCTTAACTGGACGATATTCATTTTAAACACCTCATATAGGGTTTCGTTGTGTCATTTTGACACTTTTTTTTAATTAGCAAAAATATAGTGGGTGGGTGTGTTATACTCGCGGTTGATGTGTAAAGTGTCAAATTAAATTTGGACATTTGTCATTTGTGTTCAAAATAATTCTTAAACAATGAATTTTAAATTTAAGAAAAAAATAGCCAATGAATGAATGACATGTAGCATTTTACCTAAACAATTTAACTATTTTAAAATTTATTTTGCAACACTCCATCCCCTCCCCTGCACCCCGCATCCCCACTACACACACACACCCCCACAACACATCTTCTCCAGCGTTCTTTTGCAGAAAACAATCCCGACCCCCACGGTTTTTCTTATCCAAAGTTGCTTTGTTTTATCCCCCAACAATCAAAGTCTTGTGCAATATGAGTTCTCTAGTACTAAAGATTAATTTCTTGAAACTTTTCTAGACCTTTCAATAATCAGATCAGCTACTAAAAGAAAGGACAAGGGCGATGTGATGTGCTTTCCTCCATTAACACCTATCTCTTTTTAAATGCTTCAAATTCTAAAAAAATCAGAGGTAAGATATATGTTATTTTTTGTCAAACTAAATCGAGGAAGAAGGGAAACAAAATAAGAAAATGTGTTCAAACTTGAGGAAATCTATGCTGCTAGAATTCATTTAAGTTTGGGAAGATGTTGTCTGAAAATGGGGAAGAAGATGAAGAAAATAAAATTAAAAATAGTTTAATAAGTCTCTCACGCGCATATAATGTATCACACTCATTGTGCCATGTAAGAAAAAGTGTCAAAATGACACAGTAAAGGTGTCTAAGTGAAACTTCGTGCCAACTTTAGGAGGCCACCGATGGGTTAGGCCTTCATATTATGTTCAGTTATCAAGATTTAGGAGCTACTCAAATTATCATATTTTTCATGAATGATTTAGTATTTTCAGATCATTATTGTTTTCAGATTTATACATGTCTCCGTTGGGAGTATACTTAGCACTAAGTGAACTTTTGGGATGAAGGTTTCCGTTTAGCGTCCATGGACCTTTAGTAGCAATTTCTAAGTCCCAAAACTATGTGCCACCATAGGATTTGTCTCATATAGACATTAGCTAATGGATCCACCTTAGCTCAGATTTCATGGTCCTTACCTTGGCAAGTAAAACACTCTCTTTTTGATGTGAGAGCAGAATGAACTCCCATGTTGTAGCTCACATGGTTTATATCGACTAACATCCCACAAATTTCAGATATTGCATGACCTTGCACTATGTTTTCCCATTCAGTCATCTGTTTTCATGTTATGTTTACTTGGTCATTGCATTAGCATGTTCTACAAACTTATCATGTTTATGCATTTTACTCATGCTCAGTATATTTCGAGTATTCACCGTATACTTTTTTGCCTATATTGTTTCATAATATAGGTTCTGACGAACCTCATCAGGCCCACGATTAGTCCTGCCCCTATCAACCAGTTAGGAGAGCAGGTGAGTCCTCATCTCCTCGAGGACACCACTTATAATTTTCTTCTTGTCCTTACCATTAGTTTTCAGATAGCATATAGTTAGCTAGGGACTTGTCCTAGCAACTCATTATGATTAGAGGCTTTTCGGACAGTAGTTGTTTCCTCATATGTTGCCTTGGTATCAAATCTCTCCTTTATGATATGATAGCTCTTTGAGACTTTAGTCTGTTTTCATTTTATTCAGTTATGTATGTTATCTTAGTGTCATCTCATGCCATGTGGTTAGCTTGGGGTCACTTGTGGCTCTAGGCACTATGTCACATCTAGGGGATAGTCTTAGGTCCTGACATAAGCATCGGTGAAACTTCGTGCAACAAGAAACTAAAATGTATCATTGATATGTTACCTAGTGTCACGGACGCTTGAGTCTTACTAAAGCTCCGTGCGGCACTTGACAACTTACTCACGAATCTTTCACGATCATGTAAGCTCAAGTAAGCCTTTTATGCTAAGATCGCTAAGAGAAGAAAGGAAAGACTTAGAGAATTTTGGAAGAAGGCTTTATATTGCTTGGAAGATTGCTTACACTTTGTTGGATTGCTTTCTTTCTTTCTTGGTGCCTAGCAAATGAGGGGCACCTCTATTTATACTAACACCTAGGGACTAAAGTGCAATTTAAAATTACTTTACAAGTCCCTAGACTATTTACACTTTGGTCCCTCTCTAGAAATCTCTACACTTTCTAGGAATTTCTAAGGTTTTCTAAGAAAATATCTAAGGCATTCTAGAGAATTCTAAGGAAGGACCTAGGGATTTCTAAGCCTTCTTGAAAACTCTAAGGGCTACTAGAGTTCTCTATAAACCTCTCCATAACTCTAGACACTTCCGCCCCTATTCAACTGCAAAATTTGATTGTGAAGGGCCAATAATCTACTCACTCGATCCACGCCCTCGCGCACCACCTTCAGTTGCTTCCTGATCTCTTTCAGCCCGATCTTATGATCTTCCTCCTTCCTAGGAGGCAAGCGCCTCGGCGGCTTCTTTGGCATCACAGCATTGTTCCTTTCTGGAACCTTCTCCATACGTGGTGGCAGGGACCCTTTTGCACCATTGTCTTCTTTCGAACTTGCAATGATGGCTCTATGCGTCGACTCCTTCTTCTTAGGGCCTCTTATGAGCTGTAGGGCTGTTAGACGGACTTGTCCTTCCGTCTTCGGTACCTTAACCAGGGGCACCATACATGATCTTCCTTGCTCCATGACTAGAAGTCGTTGGAGGTAAGGGTCGATCACCACGTGGCACTGCTGGAAGAATTCCTGACCAAGAATTACATCGAAGAGATCTACAGGAGCGACGGTGAAATTGGTCTTACATAGTCACTCGCCTAACGTGATGCTCACTCCATGCACGACTCCGCTCACAGGAGTCAGGGGTGACCTGACCGTCCTGAGTTGGGCTTTACTTGGACTGTAACCCAGGCCCAACCTTGTCGCTGTCGTCTTGGCCATGATATTGACCTCTGCACCCGTGTCGATCATAGCACGCGTGGGTCTTCCATTTATCATAATGTCGACATACTGCGCGTCGTATCCTCTTGGCTTCTCTGGCTGCTTCGTGATGGCTCCGCATAGTCCTATCGAGCCCAACTGCGTTGTCTCTACGCCTTGTCCTTGCTCTTGTGCGTCTTTCGCCTTCTGCTCTCGCAGGATAGCACTAAGGCTCTTCAGTTCAGGGCATTTTGCATAGATATACGGCCCATTGCATATGTAGCAACCACCTTTGTTGGTAACCTCTGTCTTTCTCTCCGTGTTGCCATGACGTCCAGACTTCTTGCCATCGGACTTGTAGGTATCATGATTCTTGGGATGTGGTCGATGCTCCTCGCCTTTGCCACGATCTCCCCCACCATGGTCATGACTACCTCTCATCTCCTCTCCTCTGGCTCTGTCGGGCTTCTCATGCCTGAAGTCTGTCAAAGCTTCGGCCTGCGTGATGGCTTCGTCTATGGTCCCGACTTGCCGACGTTCCAACTTCGTCCTGGCCCAATTTTGCAGCCCATCCATGAAGTGGAACAACATATCATCATCCGTGAGGTTAGGAATTTGAAGCGTGAGGGTAGTGAACTCCTGCACATATGCACGGATGCTGCCCGTTTGCTTCAGCTCCCTAAACTTGCGCTTCGCCTCATAGATGACGTTGTTAGGGAAGAAGGTTTTCTTGAACTCTTCTCGAAATTGCTCCCAGGTGTTGATGGTGCACGCTCCCTTCCCTATCTCGGCCTCCTTGCGTCTCCACCATAGCATGGCCATCTCCGAAAGATACAACACAACGGTGTTGATCTTATTCTCGTCGCTCTTCAGCCCGTTGCACTTGAAGTAATTCTCCAAATGCCAAAGGAAATTCTCCACCTCTTGCGCGTCACGAACGCCTTTGAACGTAGGTGGCTTGGGAGCTTCGACCCTGGCCTCCCTATCTCAGTCAAGCGACGATGATCCTCCAGCTGCCACACCTTCCTTGAGTGCTTTCATCTCAGCCTTCATGGTCTCAATCGTGCTCAACGCCTCCATGAGCCGACACTCCAAGGAAGTGATAGCCTCCTTCATCTCAAACTCGGCCCGCTGACGTCCTTCCAACTCCTTACGAATGTTTTCGGTCTCCTCAAGGGTGAAGTCTTCGTGAGTCTTGAATTTTCCATCGGCAACGTTCATGCGCCGGCCTAATATCTCCGCGGCCTGCCTCGCCACTTCAACCCTTGCGACCCACTCTTCTCCTGCGGTGACGTCAATGGCCTCCTCGCCAAGTTCATCGTCACTTGCTTCGGTGGTTGAAGGTGGATAAGATGTTAGCGCCACGCTTGGTGTGGGATCCAGCAGCATTTCTTCATGACTCTTTTGGTGCTTCTTTCCCTTGCGGTTCTTCTTTCCACCATCCGAACGGACGTTGGTGGTACTAGCGGCGTTCACGTCTCCTTCGGTTGCCATTCCCTTAGTATCAAGCCTCGCTCTGATACCACTGTTCACGGACGTCTGAGTCTTACTAAAGCTCCGTGCGGCACTTGACAACTTACTCACGAATCTTTCACGATCTTGTAAGTTCAAGTAAGCCTTTTATGCTAAGATCGCTAAGAGAATGAAAAGAAAGACTTAGAGAATTTTGGAAGAAGGCTTTATATTGCTTGGAAGATTGCTTACACTTTGTTGGATTGCTTTCTTTCTTTCTTGGTGCCTAGCAAATGAGGGGCACCTCTATTTATACTAACACTTAGGGACTAAAGTGCAATTTAAAATTACTTTACAAGTCCCTAGACTATTTACACTTTGGTCCCTCTCTAGAAATCTCTACACTTTCTAGGAATTTCTAAGGTTTTCCAAGAAAATATCTAAGGCATTCTAGAGAATTCTAAGGAAGGACCTAGGGATTTCTAAGCCTTCTTGAAAACTCTAAGGGCTTCTAGAGTTCTCTATAAACCTCTCCATAACTCTAGACTCTTCCGCCCCTATCCGACTGCAAAATTTGATTGTGAAGTGGCAGGACGTGACACTAGGCCCTTAAAAATTACATAGAGGAGATATTCCAGAAGTACCATGCTCATGAATTTTGGGATCTTTGTCCAGGTTTTCATCATTAACATATGGAAAGCCTATTTGGGAGAAAGAAACTTAACTACAACATATTATCAAGTGATTAGGAGTGGCAGGTTACATAACATTGTCATTAGCACATTCTTTAGTATTCCTTGAGCTAATCCCTTTTTGCTTTAAAATATTTACTTCCTAATATGAATTATGATGGCCAATCATAGTTTAGTAGACAAGATTATTACTTTAGGGACAAAAGCTACTAATAGAAACTATTGCATCTGGCACCGAAGGAAGGCATTATAATCATATAGGATATTCAAGCACGAAAAGGTCGCTGAAATAATCTATTTGCTTAAGACTTACAATATTTCACTGGCTTCTTCAGAAACTTTGTGGGCTAAAGTCAAAAGCCCTGACTGACCCTCAAGTATCAGATAATTTTCAAAAGTAATCAGAAAGGCATAATTCTGCGGGAAAGCTCAGTCAAGGTCGCTGAAAAATAACTGGTAAAGCCAGAAAAAGAGGAGAAAGTTCCATAATTCAATTTTTGTTAGATAAGAGGGAGAAATCCTCTTTAGAAAAGATGCAATAGTTTCCAACTCCCCTGAAAAAGGGTTCTGAGAATAACAGGTTAATGCAGGTGATAGTGGACCTCTAGAGCATCACAAAGGGCACTGGGATTGGCTCGAAAACTGCAGCTGAGAATATATTCTCTTTTGGCACTGGTGGTTCCATAGCAAGAAATTTCTCATAAGAACTCTTATACCATGTGAGAAATAAAATAACATATTTGAAAGATGTGTCAAGTGTAGTATGTAAACGCTCTTCCTCAGGCAATGATCTCAAAAGAGGACAAGGAAAGAAGAAAAAAGAAAACAGCATTCAACAGTAGTGTTTCCTTGTTTGTATTCTTTGTATTTCAATTTTCTTACACAATCAGATTGTCTTGAGATTCCTTGTCTGATTTGAAATAGCTTAACTGCATGCTAAGTGGTCAGAATCTAGTAGTGATGTGATAGATAAATGGCCATTAGAAATTACTCCATTTTCACCTTAAAGGTAATATTGTTTTGGAGCAACTGTGCGAAAATACACAAACAATATCAGGATTTTCTGAAGGTATATCCACATTCTCAATTGGGCAGTTATTTGAATGGTGCATATATAGCTCTTTGGGCAACAAAATACAGGACTTGAAACCGATTCATTCCTCATCATATTAGTATGCTCAGATCGAAATTCAGGCTGATGCAGCCAGACATTTGACCGTCACATCAAAGATTGAAGGCCTAACACCAAGTAAGCCTCTATATCCTCCCAGTACATAATAGGCCTATCATATTTTTAAGCTACAGAGAAATAGATGCTGACAGTTTCTTGTCTTGGACAAGTAACTAAGGTGCATTTCATGCAGTACTTGACTTTTGAATCAACTGTTAATCCTTCTAATTGTATTGTCTTATTCAATTCCAAGTCCACATATTTTGAACTAAGACTTTAGAGTTCAGATTTTTAGAAACTCACAGACTACTAGGTTCATATGCATTTTGAAGACGTCAATGTCAAGATAAGATACTTTTCTTTACTATCTACTAGTAATGAGTCCAAAATGACTTCTTCTATGTCTATCAAAAAATGTATATCTTATGAGTCACATAACGTTAATTTGAAAATACCACATTAGCACTCTGCATATATGCTATTTTGCTATTCTTGAATTTATGGCTTATCGCTTTAGCTATTCATTTGTATTCGTTTTAACTACAATATGCCAATCAGATAAAATTTACATAGTTCAAGTATGACAACTGATTTTATACTAAGGTACAAATATACAACCAAAGTTTGTATGTCAAGATGTGGCAATGCTGCTACCAACTAATTTTCAATAATATAAGGTTTCACTCTCACAAGAGAGACAAGCTGTACTCAAGCTCAAAGCAGTAATCAAAACCCCAAGAAGAAGTAAATGGAATAAATTTGAACAAGAATTAAAAGGAATAGTACCATTTTTCTCTACACATTCGTCATGAATCTTACAGCAGGCGTCTAGATCATCACAAGGTTTCTCCCCTGGACAACCACTCCACCCTACTCCGCAATATTTCCCGTATCTAATTCCAATTGCTGAAAAGAAGAAGTAAATTAAGTATGCATTGTGTAAGAAAGAATTTAAAAAGGGGGAAAGAGAAGACATACAATTACAGTTCTCTGCTACACATGTTTTGCTACATCGAACCTGGCATTTATATAAAAAATATGGATTGGTGAATGCAAAAAGGAAAATGCATTGAAGTAGATGAATGGAAAAGGAAAAAAGTAAGAATTGCCTGAGAATTGTTGGTGGATTCCGCAATGGAGAAGAAGAGGAATATGGTTAGGATGAATGATGAGGCGACCCATTTCCCCATGGGAGATTTGTCGCCTTGCAACATTATGATCGAATCGTTACAGGCTGTCTTCTCAGTTCTCTCCTTGGGGAAAAAGCGCAGAGCTATTCAGAGAACCTATTATTGACTTAGCAGCCCTCTCTCATTGGTCCATCCATATCTCGTCTTGGAAACAATGTTTTTAGCATTTTTTCAAAATATGAAAAATCATTTTGGCTACAAAATTTGGCCTGAATTTGGTTATAAAATAACATATTTCACACTATGTTATTTTACCTTTTTGAATATTTTTAAACTTTTAACTTTAATATCTTTTAATTAAAAAATGGAAGAAGAATTAATTTATTTTAAAATAAAAAAAATATTATAGACTTTTTAAATTTCTGATCAAATTCTGACCAAATTTTCTGGCCATTTAGCATTACCCTTCAAAATATATTTATTTGCTAATCAATTTTTTAGCATATTTGGCTTTTTTGAAGCCCCAAAATATATAGACTCACATCAGCTTTTAGATATTTGGCATTTTCACTTCAAATCTTTTTTAATTAAAATGCATGTCCAAATTTTCAAGTTTCAATTTCAAAATTTGTGTCCAAATGGATGACTCAAAATTCTATGATTCTTGTGTTAGAGAGACACAATTAAGTGACTTTGATTATTTTTTTTAAAAAGTAATTATTATGTAACTATTTTTTAAATTTACATCAATATATATGTCTGAAAAAACATGACAAAAATCCTAACTATTGATCAAGCAAGTGCACGCACTGACACACGCACCCCCCGCCCCACACACACACACTATTTTAGAAATGGCAGTTAGGTGGGACAAACACAGCAACATACAATTGTACGGAAAGCTACTTAAATTATACTGAAAAGTTTGAATCAACTTAAGGATAAATTGGTACTTTTTCGTCTCCACAGACACACACACTACCCTATATTAGAAATGGCATTTAGGTGGGATGAACTGTCACGACCCAGGGGTACCCCTAGATGTGACAAGGCCTACTTGACCCCGAAGGGGTCTCATACAAGCCCTTAGCATATCATAACATAGGATAAAAGAAATGATGCGGAAATTTTAAAACTTTATCCATACAATCAAAGTCTTTTATTAAAGCAAGAGGAAGTCTAAACTTGTCTCAATTAGCCATCTAATACAATCTTTGAATCAAAAATAGGGTCACAGCCCTTTCAACAATCCAAAATGAAATAACTAGAATGAAACTACTAATGACTCATACGTCCTCGAATCTTGAGGACTCACCACAAGTTAGGAGAATAATCGATCCAAGCTTGAACCAAAAGAAGATCACCTTAAGAACCGGAACCTACACTTTGTGAAAAATGTAGAAAATATGGGTTAGTACAAAAATGCACTAAGTATGATAGTCATGCATAAAAACCTTGAAAACATGCTAAAAAGGACATTTTAGTTGAAAAAACATGCATTTATCAAGTTTGAGAATCATCATGCACTTTAGTATAAAAGCATAAGTCACAAGCATATTCAACATATAGACCATCATAGCATAATAGCACCATCTCATAAGTAACCCTAAGTTATACTTGTGCAATGCATAGATAAAGATCCCATAATCACATCTATACTAAGTACCACTTTTAATTAGGTCACCATAATCGTACTTACCATTCTTTGATGTCATCCTTAGTTCATACTCATAGACAAGGAAACCTTCATATTTACTAAGTCATATCAAGGAAAGCAACTCATAGCAAAAATCCACATTAAGCATACTTCATTACCATTAGCCTTCATATCAACATACTTAGTAGCATCATCATAAGCATATTCATTTCATAAAACATTATTACATAAAAGAACACACTATGACTACTCTCAAAGCCTACTTGTGCAATGCATGGATGAAGTCTCATACCCCCACCCACACTAAGTAGTGCATTCTTGAGAAGCCATAGTTCATTTTCATTCATTGTGGGGAGTAAGCCTTAACCGACATAGACCATGTGTGCAAATCATGGAATCCGGTGTTACCCACACCGGAAAGGGTGGTCTACTTGCCTAAGGTAGGACCGATAACATTTAGCTTAGGTGGATCCACTAGCTAATAACCTATGAGGGCACATAGTTTATGGGATAAGAAGATTGCTACTAGATACCCCACCTCAACTCACGTATGGGCATCCATCTCAAGAGATTGCTACTAGAAACGTCATCTCAACTCACGTATGAGTTTCCATCTCAATCAATATCCACTCGGTGCTTAGCATTATTCCCCACGGAGTACTTATCATTGCATTACTTGAGTTCATTATTATGGGAGAAATGGAATATGGAGATTGCTACTAGATACCCCCCCCCCCCCCCCCCCCCCCTCAACTCACGTATGAGTATCCATCTCAAGAGATTGTCAATAGAAATCCCGTCTTAACTCACGTATGTGTTTTCATCTCTATCAATATCCATCTCAACCCAACAACATTCATTAGATAGCTCATAGATTCAATAGGTGAGAAGAGCCTTTCAACCTAAGAATCCCCATATTGTGAGAAAACCGTTCACAACATGTCATCATCATTCATAAGAGTATAATTGAGAATAGCCTTTCAACAACATCACAATTACATCATAGTCATAATCACATTACTTTCAAAGTATTCATAAGTATTCCTAAAACATGTACATAAATATCATGATCATACATAATTCTCATAATTTGCCCTTCAAGAACCATGGATCATAATTTCACCAACACATCAAGAATTACTACATTAGACATGGATGATAACATGATTCAAGTAATCAATTCATAACATTCATAATTCTATAGTATTCTACTTGCATAATTCAATACCCACACTTTACGATCCAATTTGAGAAAATAGGGTAATTCATGGATTCTTGAGGAATTCAACTTAAAATCATGATGTTGCAATAGTAGCCATGATGTAATATTTTGAAGAGCAAGTATGTACACTTGAGATCTTTACAACATATTTAACTAAACTAAATAGCATATTGGGCTTGCACGGGCTTTGCTCATCTGGTATATATATATATATTCTCATATTTATAAGCTAACAAGATGAGTACAAACACTGCATAAAATTGTTATACCAAAAGCAACATAAGTTGTACCGATAAAGGGTCACTTTACCAAATTGACCCATTACTTTTTCAAATGACGTGTAGTGCATCTTCAAACACATGTGTTTCCTCTTCCCACTAAAATATCCAGTTCAATCTTTCCGTCCTTATTCTCTATTCAAGCTTTTAGAAAAGGTGATTTGTAAAATGGAAGGTCTAATATGCCATTTTTCATTGAAACTTAAGTCACTCTAGCCTAGGTATGCATTGCCTCTTGCAATTTCACTTCATTTTTTGGTAGTTTTTATCCCCTGTTTATTTCTTTCTTCCATCGTGTTACTAATTTTATCGGTTTCATTTGTTTATGTCTAGTGAGTCCTTTCTCCCATCTCTTCTTTGTTTATTTCACCGATGTGTTGCTAATAAAAATTTGGTGACTTTTCGTTATTTTTAGATTTTGTACATGCTTGTTGACTGCATAATCTATATTTCGATATAGATGAAATAATTGCATGTTTCGATCTTGTATGCTAAATGTTGTGATCTGGAACCTATTGCTCAAACATAAATATTTATAGGTATCAAAACATCATCGAACAACAACGTAAAATCAACCATTTACACTTCTTTGGACTTATAAACCCAAGTCGAAGACAACACTCATAATGAGAATGCAGTGAGAAAAAAAAATAGAGGCGGAATGACTTAGGAGATCCTTGTACTTGACTCCATTTGTAAGTTGGACCCTTCTATTTATCAATTTGTCAACTGAACCCCTAAATTCATCAAAATACGATATTTAAAACCCCTTTGATCATTGACCGAACATATGTGACATTGATAATGCTGAGTTGGAAAAATACGTGATTACACGCGTTTGACAACGAGTAAATAAGGTATTTTAATTTAAAATATTTAAATAATAATAATAATAATCAATTTTAAAAAATAATAATTCAAACCCATTTGTCCCCAGCCCCCTCTCTCTCTTCTTCCTCTTAGACTATCATCCACCACACCCACTGTCCTCCTCTTCATTCTCTCCTTCATCCACTTCCTTCTCAATCCACACTTCTTTTTCACTACAAATCAGCCACCCACCCTAACCACTTAGATCTACCCCTCTCTTAACCCTTTTAAATTTTAAATCTTTAGTCTAAAAGTATTGAGATTATCATTTGTTTTATTAGGCTGCAAAAAAGAGGTCTAAGTATGGATTAACACGAAGGATAATGGTGGGTATTGAAAAATTAAAACTCCATTGATAAGTTAGAGAAAACTTGAAAAATAATAAATGAGTCTTGTGAAATTGTGAAATTATATTTGGGATTAGTTGGATTTGTGGTGGTGAACTTGTATTTGAATTTTCAAGTCAAATGGCGAAAGATTTCATCTATTTGACATGAATTTAGTTTTCAATTTGGAATAAATATGAAGAACATGCTTATTTGAATTTATTTATTTTTAAAAAGAACTGCTTATCTAAAATTTCCAGAAATTACAAAAGTGGCTTAATTGAATTTTTTAATTTTTAACATGTAATTTCTTACATGTCATTAAAAAATGACCTGGAATTTCACGTGTAAGCAATTGTATTTCACGCACACTAGTCAAATGAAAAAAAAGTTTAAAATATTGCGTTCTAATAAGTATAGGGGTTCAGTTGATAAGTAGGAGGGTTTAACTTACAAACGGAGCCAAGTACCTGAGCTCCCAGACCATTCCGCCAAAAATAAAATGTAACTTAGAGAAGTTCAATTGTTCCTCGCTTTTGGTTACTATCGCTCTCTCTCATTCTATCCCCAACTAGTATACATACCCGCGCGATGCGCGGCTATTTTACTAAAAATTGAATCATTAAATAATTTTACACATTTAAAGATAACGATAAAAATAAATTTGATTTATGCAAATTAAGTGTTTGTTGGTACAAATAAAATTATATTTCTTGCAATTCTTTATTGTCTAAATTATTAATAACATTTTTTTTTGTATTATTTCATTTTGTTACTTAAGTTTTGCAACGAATTCACAGTGCAAATATTTTTATTTTATCTCTATCACTCTTTTTGTAAATAATTTTCTATTGTATATTTTAAATAGTTTTGTCATATAGGATTTTAGTAATCGAAATAAGATTATATTAATTAATATTGTTAAATTGAATTTTGTATCCAAAATATAAGAAGAAATGTTTTTTTTTTCAATGTTTAAAGCTTTTGAAAAAGCTATCGATACTTGTAAGGATTATCATTTTATATTATATGCATGTGATAAGATACAAAAATTTCCTTCCATTTTATTTTTAACTTATAATTTTATATTTAATTAAATTAAGTTTATAAAATTTCCTATATGAAATTTTAGTACTTTTAAATCTTTTATTATTTTGCTAAATTTATTTCATTATATTAGATTTTCAATTCTAGATTTTATGTCTTAATAATTAAGTTACACGATACTATCTATTGCATGGTTTCGTTATACATTATCATTCTCCTCTTTATTTAATTCTTTTTCTACAATGATATTTTTACCAACTTTTTCATTTATAGTTCAAATAAATAATAATGTCATTATTAAATTTTGAATTTAAATTAATTATCTTACATATAAAAGTGAGAATTTTTTTATCTTTAAAACGGAAATATCAACATGAAAATTTGAATTTAATTTTTTATTTTAAATATGTTTCTTGAATATTTTTTCAATTAATTATTTTTATTTTTGTCGTTATTTAGTAAGATTTCAATTACATGATCTTATTCATATAGTATTATTTTTTTAATATTTCAGAATACTTTCTCATATCAAATTTAAATATTTATTCTTTTACATTGAAATTATTTTATTTATATATTTTTCATTTTCTTGTTCATGTCTATCGTTATTGTGTTAACCTTATGCCATATATATTTTTAAAAATATATATATTTTTCACTTATATCTTTCTATTACTCATATTTTAATATTACGTATATAAATATATAGTTTCTTACTTTCAAAATTTTATTTATTTTATATTTTGCTTTTATTTCCTTAGTAAAAATCTTCTCATTGTTTAAATCCAACAAATGTAATTTCATTCACTATATGAAATATAATATCATCCAAATTAGATAGAGAATGAAGCATATGTTGTCAAAATTTAATAATTTTTATTGTTTTTTTTTTTAAGTTTGAACCCCTTGTTTACTTAAAGTTGTTGTGACTCATAAATAAATGATTATTCAATTTATTTACTTTTTAAAAAATATCAATATTCTGAGTAATGTGAATGAGGGAAAGGGGAAGATACTTAGAAGTTTTTTTTTTTTTTTAACTAAGTTACTTAGAAGTGGGTTGGGTTAATAACTTTTTATTGGTTATGTATGCATAAATTTTAAAATTTATCTTATCTTCTATTAAAAAAAATACTACTAATAACTCACATTTCCTTCTGTTTCTTTTATAATTGAAAATACTTTTAGATTTCATTATTTAAAACAGTTGCCAAAATTTGATTTTTTAAAAATAAAATTTCAAAAATAATAGAAACTATTAAAATTTGAATTTGATTTTTTTTTTAAGTTAAAGACAAACAATTAGACTTAAAGATATTTAAATATTTTAAGATTAAATTGAATTTTGCTTTTAATGCTAGATTTTCTTCCTTTTACTTACACATAGATGGAATTTGAATTAACTTTTATTTCTAATGAGAAAAATACTACTTTTTATGATAATGACATGTGACAATTTTTACATCTCATATTATAAATAACTAAAAGATATTGATTAATACATATTTTTCATAAGCGTGAAATTTTAAACTTAATGTTATTCTCTATTTTATTGGTTAGAATTCTTCCATTGTCTAAGTGTATTAACAATAATATTTAGCATTTAATTATTTGCTCTATTTATGCCCTTTTTTTTAATCAAACAAAAAATATAACCCCATGATATCTTCTCTAACTGTTTTTCACAATAGTGTTTAGTATGTGATTACACATGTAACCTTTGAATTTGCCTTAATAAGTGGAATCGTTTCACAAAGTGATTTTTTTATTTCAAATTATTTTTTCTATATAACTTTTGTAAAGATAAAAATTCAAATGTTGATAATGATAAGAATTGTTATGAAAATTATATATCAAACACTTTTCAAACAACTATGGTCAATATAATGATAATTAGTAGCCCATTAGAATTTTCTGAATAAATGACAAAATTAAAAATTTACATATTTCTTCTTGTTTTATGACTCCAACATCATTATAAGCAAGAATGAATGATTGAATATAAGTATTTTCTTCTTCAGATGATTTAATTAAATACAAATTTAAAAAGTTTAAGGTTAATAGAATTTCATACATATTCAATGCACTTAAATTACTAACGACATGAGTTGATTTTAAATGAATTTTTTTTCCATAATAATTCTAATAGAAATCCTCACAATTTAAATTTTATTTATAATTTAGAAGATATAACAAAAAAAAGAAAATAAAGACTCCCAAATTTTGTGTTTTACCTGTATGGTGGAGAATTCTTCAATCTGTGATGAAGTCCTAGAAGTAGTTCATTCCTAAAGAAATCAAAATTATATTTTTATTATGTGGATACAACTAAATACATATACATAAAAAAAAAGGATGAATCAATTGAAAATACATTTTAAATTCATTTTGTAATAACACAAATATAAAACAGAGAACAAATATATGATCTTCGATAAAAAAAATTGGTATTAAAATAATCATTCTTCTTCTTCTTCACTTTTTTTTTTTCTGTAAATTGAAGACTTTTAAATTTTTATAGAGAATCAATAATGGACAATGATACGGAAATAGAGAATCAAAGAGAGTAAAATCAATTATTGAGAGATCGGCTAAAAAAGATCAAAAGCTATATAATTTAAACGGGGGTGGCAGTTTTAAGACATTTGAATTGACAGTTTTGGTTTTTAAATTTTTTGACAGTTTTTTTTTTAAATTTTTTTTAAAAATAAACTACACAACAGGTACCCATTACCCACTTATACTCACAAATATATGGGATAAAAATAAATACTCTAATTCTAATTAGAATAAATATAAGAGTCCAATAAAATTTAAACATTAGCCATCTAATCAATTATTTCTAAAAGAATAAAAAGAATAAAGAAGAGTTATTTTATCTATGTTAACTTTTTAATTTTAAAAATAATCCGTATAAAATATATTGATTTTTCAAAATTCTAAAATTTAAATTTAAAATTACTAACCAATGCAGATTTAAATTATTTTAAAATTTTTATTTTTATTTTTAAAACTAAAAAATGGAGAATTTTTGTGGTGCTGACATGTGGCACTTTTTACTTGTCCGATTATATATAGATAGAAGATATAAATTTTATATATTTTTTTAAATGGTTATATCATGATACATTTAAGTAATCTTTATAAAAAATAATTTTTAAAATTTAAGTTTAGAATTTAATATGATTACAAATTACAAATAATTAATTTTAATAAGGAAATTATTTTTCTATTGCAATAAGATTTTACGAATTATATTTTGTGACTTTTGTCTTATAAACCATAAGTTATAAATCTATCCAAGCATGCTCTAATAAAAACAAATAGAATTATCAAAGATATCCCATCTATAAGACAAATAATAGTTTTATCGAACTTTATAGGCAAACATAAATAACATATGTTTAAACATCATACTCTTCACAACAATACTACTTAAAAAATATGTAACTCTTTTAATTTTATTTTTTTATAATTTTTAAATATTTTCTTACTTCCTTATTAGAAAGTATCAAAAATAAAATCAACACACTAAATTATTCGACTAATTAAAACATAAGCATCAAACCAACAAACTCAAAATATACTACTAAAATAGTATAGAATCTTAGATAACTTCAACAAAATATTGAGATCATTTCATGATTGTTTATATAATCAAATAAAAACATATGCTAAATTTTTGTATTAAATTTATGATCATGACTAATTTATCTTGCGCTAAGATTAAAAATCTATATTTAAAAAAGAGATATGAATTAATACAGTGAACAAACTTGTTAAATTCTAAAATAAAAAATTATAAATACTTACCTCTAGTGTTGATTTTATACTCCAAGAATCTTCCAAATATTAACCTGTCACATTTTGAAGTGACACACAAACGTACTAAAAAAAATATATCGAAAATTTAACATTTAGATTGAAAATTTTTAGCAAAAATGAAGAACAATGAATATACACATAAATAAGACAAAGATAAAAGAAGAACAAAAACTGATACAAAGAAAGTTGAAAGAATGGTTTGCCAACATCACAGTATTAGTATATATATAAATAGTTTCAATTTTGTAACCGTATTTTTTAACTCATTTATTAGAAAGATTTGCAAACCGTGTGTTTGAATTCTTTTGAAATTTAAAATTTATTTTTAAAACTTTTTTTAAGAATTTAAACCGTTTGTGTACTTTTTAGAAATCTGCTAAACAAATTCAGTTTTTTTTTTCAATGCTACTTTTTTTTTTTTTAAAAAAACCAGCATCCAAAAAAAGAAAAGAAAGCAGATTTAAAAGTTTTTTAAAAAACCGCTTTATACGATATTAAAAAGCAAATTTTTTATACGATATTAAAAATAAAATAAAAAAATTTTGGTGATGACATTTGTCAGCATTTTTATATAAAAATAGATGACATTTTATCCGTGTTTATATAAATGCATTTAAAAAAAAGAAAGCATAAATTAGTTTTTTTTAAAAAAAATTAAACTGATTTGAAGTAGAGTTTTATAACCAATTGATCTTTATTTGACATGTGTGTTTTTATTTCAAATTTTGAATTTAAAATATTTAATTAGTTATATAATATTTAATTATTTATTATTTAAAATTTTAAATTTTGTGATGCTGACATGTGTCCTTTTTTCTTCTCCTATTATATATAGATAGATTATCAAAATCTTCAGTGTCTGGCGATTCTAAGTGTTGCAGGCTCCGCTGCAAATGTTAGGGATGATTCTCATATGCCTATTTGGGGCCAACTCCTATGCCACCTAAACTTTTATGACATGATTTCTGGACAAGTTAATAACTTACATTAGCTATATATGTGTATGAATTCATGGACAGCATTGAGAAAACAGTTAATGTAATTGTTTGATAATGTAGCAATCTGTTCAATCACTACAAAAGAAATACTTACAAGTTACACCCTAGAGGTTTTATAATAGAGGTCAACTCAACCCCACAAATTACATCAAATTACGGAGGTTTGATTAACCCCTATAGTATTAGTAGAATTTGTGGGGTTATTACCTCCGTAATCCTAAAAAATAAAATTCTACGATATCGTTGCTCATTTAATCCCCAAATAAAAGAAAGTTCGATTCTATTTTCTCTATCAGTTTTCATATGATAATTAGGGTTGGAGTAGGAAGAGATGGAGGCGGCACGGTAACGAATTCATGGTGGCGGAGCTATCACTGTCTTCATCCACAATGGCAGTGGTCGGAGTAGGAAAAGATGGAGGCGGCGGTATCGTTGGTTCATACTTCTCTTCTCCTCTCTTACTTCCCAATTTCTCTCTATTTAACAATTGCGCCCTAATTTAGATATCGAAAGCTTCAAAAATGAGTTCTCCTTTCCTCATTTTCATGCATTTTCAATACATAAATCAACTGAGTTTTTTTTTCTCAACTTCAAATTGTTTGTAAAAAGTTTTGAGATTTATATTGAATCTATTATTTTTTTCCAGAAAATCTGCAATAGAAATTCATCTTCGCCGATTTCGGAGTAAAAGAATGCTCCAATAGGCTCGCTGCCATACGTCCTGCACCATGGAGAAGCTTCGGCTCTTTCTAAGGTTTTTAACTATTGTACGTTTCGGATTTCTCCTAAACTTCGAGTTTTTAGGGTTTCAATATGGATAATCTAATTAAATAAGGTTTACATGGAGGATAACTTGCTAGTAATTGATTTTTTTGGTTGGATAGATTAACTTCTTAATTGATTTGTTAGTTGTAAGTGAATCTGGTAAATTTGAGAGATATGATATTTGTTTCTATCTTATAAGGTGGTGATGTTGGAGAAATATGGTGTTTTCAACCTGTTTGATGATGAAATGTTCTTTCTTGTCGCGTCATCAGCCCGTGTAGGATTAGAAGTAGCACCATAAGGTTGTTTCACTTTATCGATTGACTAACCATATCGAGTATATTGAGTATACATGTTACGATGATAAGATATGATCTCCGCTTGTACTTTCCTTGCAGTGTCTGTAGCACAACCAACAAGAATAAGCATTGACTGTCCATCCCACCACAACCTTTGGTAGTGTGATTTCACCTCACCGTTTCTTTTCTAGTAAGGATAGTGTCCCTTTTCTGTATACTTGACTCTCTAGAATCGGTAATTGATGTACTGTATATATCCCGTATAAATAGCTGCACATGGTAACCTTTGTCAAGATTCATGTCATAAATGGGGTATTTACAGGTACTCAGCCAGATATCAGTTCTTGGTTCTGCATTTTTGGCACTTCTCGCTGTTGGTCCTGCTGTAATTGAACAAGCCACACCTCACTGCTTTCCGAGGCATTGCAGGCATATCAGTTCTTATTCTTGTTGGTTGTGCTACAGACACTGCAAGGAAAGTACATCTTGTGAGTTTATTGTATTTATTTATTTGATTTTGTCCTTTAGATAGTTAGTGAAGATGGAATGAAAGTTAAATGCAAAATTCCTTTGACCCAAACAGATTTGGAAGAGTTGCAAGAATGTCTCTTTTTCTTTGTAGTTGTGCTGACTTACAACTAAGAAAGTTTGATGAAACATTTTTTTCCATCTAGCAGTTGACATCAGTTTTGAATCAGTACTTTGTTGTTGTTGACTTATTATGTTTACTAAATGAGATGTCAGATCTTTACAACTAGCGAGGGGTAAATTCAATATGTTCTCTGATGCTTCTGATTTGAAGGCTAACATTCTGAAAAGTCAGGTATGTTTTGAAAGTATTAACAAGTTTACTAAGGAAACCATCTTGACTATGCTTGGATATGAGGTTGGAGAACTCTGTTTCAAATATCTAGGTGTGCCAAACAATTTTACCAAGGAACTTTGCATTACTAATCCCTGCATTATTAATCTTTGTATCAAACGACACCTAAAAGGCTTACAATAGTCCAATTAAACCGTTAGTGGATAAGATTACTGCCAAGATTACATCTTGGATGGCCAGAGGACTCTTTTTGCAAGCAAAATCCAATTTCCCTTGACGGACCCGATCCTAAGCATCATTAGACTCGTGTTCAGTTTTGAGAGGTCACATTATTTTTAGTAATTGTGCCTTTTCAAAAAATAATAATTGATCATCCGAATAATAACTGGTACTTATTTTCTAATTCACTAGTTGGGCTTTTACATTTCAAGTTATAGCTTTTATATAGTTGTTGGTGTTGTTTAATGAATATTTTACATTGTCTTGAGAACTTACTGCACCTATAGTTATGTTATATAGGCATGGCAAGGTGGTTAGTATTGATACGTAAAATCTTTTTCTCTGGAACTTTGATACTTCAAAGAATTAAGGATTAGAGGTACATTTCAGGGTACAACTAATGTGAGATCTAGCCATAGATATTACTAATTAATTTCTTTCCCCAATGAATTAATCTTTAGACTTTATCTAACTAGGAACCCATTTGTTGTTATTTTCTTTTTGTAAGGAAAAATGAAGCATTTCATTAAAAACTAAAAGTAGTACAAGGGAGTAGTGGCATGTGGCCATCGCAGACCCAGTTGGTCTGAGTTACACAAAAATGTAGCTACTGATGTATTTCTTGAGCAGGCTCTTATTCCTCTAAGTTGTATTGTTTTGCTGAACATAAACAATATTAATTGTTTTCCTTTTGCTCCCTGACAAGTGTAAGTGGGGATAAGCCATTACTTGTGCGTATATTCTACCTTCCCCAAATCCGCTTGTGAAATTCCACTGTATATGTTGTTATTGTTGTAATATATGCTAGTCAACTAACATGTCTTATTCCACCATCTAACTTAACTGGCTGGTAGTACTAAATTCATCAAGTATGCTATATTCATCCATGTTTTGAGTTTGGATGAAGTTGCTTATTGTGTATTTTTCTTTGTAGCCAGGAGATGCTTAGTGACAGTAATCCTAGCGAAACCCGCTGAAGTTTCATGAACTGTTGCAGATCCTATCTTGAGTTTGGATGCTAGCGATTTGAAGTTTGAGCAAGTTTTTTTAGTGATTTGAAGTTCAAGCATATGATTTGAAGTTTCTTGTAATTGTAATGGTTGAAGTGAATGACATTTTGATTTAGTTTCTAAAACTATAGTACACTTTATTATATATTTTTGTATTGAAATATTGTGTTATTTCTTATACTAATATGCCCTTTTAGGTTTGACTATGATGTACATGTTAGTTAATTAATTATTAATATTTAAAATTGAATATTTCTAGCAAAATTCTATAAAAAGATACATTTCATAAATTGCAGGAGTTAAAACTCTTGTTAATTTTAATGTAAAGTTCATGAATTGTGGGGGTTTGACTCTCAGAATTTACAAATTGTTGGGATTTTGAATCCTAGAATTTGAAGTGTAGTTCAAAACCCCCACTAGTAAACCCCTGTTAATGGTACCAGGGGTTGGAGAAAAACCCCTGTGACTTAATTGTGGCACATCTAATTGTAGGAGTTTTTTCAACTGCCGTAACACTTAGTTGCGGGGGTTACTGACCCCGCAATATGTAATTTTAACCCCTGCATTTTAAGTGTTTTTTTGTAGTGAATTACTTTTCAGCAACATGGATTTTTAGTGCTTATGATCTTAAATGGCACATTTAGCTGAGAGTCTATTGGAACTCTCTACCTCTGAGGCTGGGGTAAGGTCTGTGTACAGTTTATCCTTCCCAAATTCTACTTTGTGGAACTACATTGAGCATGTTATTGTTTAGATCTTATTTTGCCAGTAGATATATAATTTTTTTTTATCTATTGTCTACACAATCAGTTTTCTTAAATATATATAAATAAAGTTTAAGGAGAATAACTTTATTGGGTACTTGACAAAGAAACTATAGTAGAACGTGTCCAACCAGGTGATCAGGAAGACGGACCATTATCACTACCGATCAAGCTTAATGTCACAACGTTTGTACAAATTCATAGATCAAGTTTGGAAATTTCTTTTCATTATATATTTGAAAATATCCTCTGCTTCTACAAGTTACATTTCAAAATTTTAAACCTAGAACATACTAAGTAGGCGTTTGGCCATGCGATACCATATCACGATATGGTGTTGTGAGATGGAATCAGTGTTTGGACATGCAATTTTACGCTGATTCCATCTCATGATTCCATATCATGAGAGGTGATACCATATTCTCCAAAAACCATGATATGGAATTATATGGAGATTTCATATCATGATTTGAGATATTTTAATATAATAATAGATCCATGAGTTTATATTTTGTTAAAACAACCCCACATTTATATCTACTAACCATTTGTTTCATATGTAAATAAAATTTATAATCACATCATTACTTTTTAAAATTTATTATTCTCACCAATATAAAATTTATTATTACTTTAAATTTGGTGAATATAAATGATAAAGTAGAAATTCATTCGGTGAATATAAATAAGAACGAAGGGAGTAATACTTTTTTGATTTTTCATAATAAAAAAAAACGTCTTAATCTTATGACTAAGCATAATATTGATAAAAGACAATTTTCATTGGTGGTGCCGCACTTTCTTAATCTTAGTATTCACAAAATGTTCGTTCACATGACTGAAGAATATCAAGTCCAATGGATTGAGGACTTGGGAAAAATTTGATCAATTAGTTATTAATATTTAGTCAAGTGGACTAGTTATAATTTTTTTTGATTTAATTTTATTAGAAGTGTTTTTGACTCAAACTTGTGATAACTTTTTAAAATTTAGTTATTCTATAATATTTAACTATTGATTTTTCTTGTAAATAGTTAGAAGTCAGTGATGTTTGTTAATTTTTATGTTACTTCTAAGTTAATATTTACTCACTAATGTATGTTTTTTTTCTACTTTATAGGTTATTTGTAAGGGCCCGTTTGGCCATAGATTTCCCAAATAATATTTGGGAAAAATTTGGCTAATAGTGTTTGTCCATACAATTTGCCATTATTTGGCAAATATCCCAAATTCCCAAATACTAGTTTTTTCTAGTATTTGGGCCAAATCTCATTATTTGGGATCTTTTGAAAATTGAAATGTTATCCCAAATTTTTATCTTTTACAAAAACACCCTCTATAGTAGTTGTTGGTGTCGTATTACATAATGTTTCACGTGAACACCAAAGTAGTGATAAAATATTCAGTGAATATTAAATGATGATATGGTTGTTGATGAAAATAATGAACAATCGGCTCAGGGTAACAAAGTCATGTGATTTGTCTACTTCACGATGTATGACACTCACTCCAATCTACCACATTGCTCTAGTGTCATGGACACTATTTGTTATTATTGCAACGAAGATTCAATTGACTTGTAATACAAACTTATGGTTAGTTTTGATAGTTTTTTAAACTTATGGGTATAACTCATATTTTTCTAATAAAGTGAAATATATTTCCCAAATACTATAGCCAAACACATGGTGAAATTTCACCCAAATTTTCACCCAAATAATATTTGCCAAGAATATTTAGAAATCTATGACCAAACGCTATCTAAGAGTAGTTGAGAGATATGAGCATATCAAGTACAATTTATGTTCAATTTTTTTTATTAAATTAAAGTTAGATGAAACAATTACTTAAGTGGAGTATAACTTTGTAATAATTTATTATGCGATTGTATAATTTTTTGTTTATTTGATAAGATTGAATAAACAATTGGGGCTATTTTAATAGTTTTACAACTTATGAAATTTTTATGTTTATGAGAAAATATACAACACAAAAATTCCATATCGCATGTCCAAACAAACCTTCAATTTCATCTCATGATTCCATATCATGATACCATATCATGATTCCATATCATGATACCATATTGCATGGCCAAACGGGCTAAGTAGGCGTTTGGCTATGTGATACCATATCACGATATGGTATCGTGAGATGGAATCAGCGTTTGGACATGCGATTTTACGCTGATTTCACCTCATGATTCCATATCATGAGACGTGATTCCATATTCTCCAAAAACCATGATATGGAATTATATGGTAATTCCATATCATGATTTGAGATATTTTAATATAAAAATTGATCCACGAGTTTATATTTTGTTAAAACAACCCGATATTTATATCTACTAACCATTTATTTCATATGTGAATAAAATTTATAATCACATCATTATTTTTTAAAATTTATTATTTTCACCGACATAAAATTTATTATTCTCACCAACATATAGTCACTTTAACTCACACCAACCGATTGTTAAAGTGATGAAATATTTATGGTCTATGGGCATGAAAATATAGTTGCGGATGATATTGAACGACAAATGGCTCAAAATAACAATGTTGGTTCGTCTTCTCGGTCACATGATCGAGAAATGCAAGTTCAACGTGAAGAAATTGACCGTACTATGTGGGAGAATTTTATTAAAGACTAGTACACTACAATTTATGTTCAACTTTTTTTTATTAAATTAAAGTTAGATGAAACAATTACTTAAGTGGAGAACAAATAGTTTTGTAATAATTTATTATGCGATTTTATAAATTTTTGTTTATTTGATAAGATTGAATAAACAATTGGGGCTATTTTAATAGTTTTACAACTTATGAGATTTTTATGTTTATGAGAAAATATACAACACAAAAATTTCATATCGCATGTCCAAACAAAACTTCAATTTCATCTCATGATTCCATATCATGATACCACATCATGAATCCATATCATGATACTATATTGCATGGCCAAATGGTCAAGTAGGCGTTTGGCCATGCGATACCATATCACGATATGGTATCGTGAGATGAAATCAACGTTTGGACATGCGATTTTATGCTGATTCCATCTCATGATTCCATATCATGAGATGTGATTCCATATTCTCCAAAAACCATGATATGAAATTGTATTGGAATTCCATATCATGATTTGAGATATTTTAATACAAAAATTGATCCACGAGTTTATATTTTGTTAAAACAACCCACATTTATATCTACTAACCATTTATTTCATATGTAAATAAAATTTATAATCACATCATTACTTTTTAAAATTTATTATTCTCACCGACATAAAATTTATTATTCTCACCAACATATAGTCACTTTAACTCACACCAGCCGATTGTTGAGTAATAAATTTATTTTATGGCCTTAATAAGTGCACATTTATATTTTATGTGTAAGTTATTAGTATTTAGTTACATATTTCCTATCAACTTTGTTTAAAGAAATAATATTTATTTTATGACTTTGCATTGTCTTGGAAGCACTATTTTTATTAGTCTTACAAACATTATTTTTATGAAGTGCATTCTATAATGCTTCCAATTTATTTTATGTTCACTAAACTAAAATTGATTTATTTTTTATTTGATAGGATTGTGTTGGTGCGATTGATGGAACATATATAGAAGGGGAGGTTCCTAAAGCGGTGCAACAAGCATATCGTAATCACGAAGGAAGAACATCACAAAATGTCTTATATATGTGCTTGTGATTTTGATATGCGATTTACCTTTGTTGTTGCTGGTTGGAAAGGTACTGCACATGATAATAAAGTACTTGAGAATGCACTTGTTGAACCAACGTCACAATTTCCATTTTCGCCATATGGTAACTTTAAATTACATCCTTAGAATAAATATTATTTATTTACACAAAGTTGTCTCATTTACGTCACATATGCTTTTAGTAATTCTTTATAAAATGTTTGTTGGTAGATAAATATTATGTTGTTGATGCTGGTTTTCGAAACACAAAAGGATTTTTAGCTCCATACAAAGGACTACGCTATCATTTGCAAGATTATCGAGGAAGTGAAAGAGAGCCTCAAAATCCCAAGACCTGTTTAATTATAGGCATTCATCTCTGCGCAATGTGATTGAACAGACTTTTGGAGCTTGAAAAAATAGATTTAGAATACTGAAACAAGGCATGAACCATTATGATATTGATACACAAGTGAAAATTGGCATAGCTTGTGCAGTGTTACATAATTATTTGCGAGAATATCAAAGTACTATGAAATATTTATGGTCTATGAGCATGAAAATATAGTTGCGGATGATATTGACCAACAAATGGCTCAAAGTAACAATGTTGGTTCGTCTTCTCGGTCACATGATCGAGAAATGCAAGTTCAACGTGAGGAAATTGTCCGTACTATGTGGGAGGACTATATTAAAGACTAGTACACTACAATTTATGTTCAATTCTTTTATTAAATTAAAGTTTGATGAAACAATTACTTAAGTGGAGAACAAATAACTTTGTAATAATTTATTATGTGATTTTATAAATTTTTGTTTATTTGATAAGAATAAACAATTGGGACAATTTTAATAGTTTTACAATTTATGAGATTTTTATGTTTATGAGAAAATATACAACACAAAAATTTCATATCGCATGTCCAAACAAAATTTTAATTTCATCTCATAATTTCATATCATGATACCATACATGGCCAAACGGGCCTAAATAACAATTTCTATTTACAGATATAGCGATTCTCCAAAATTTGCACGTAGTCATTCAAACAAGTGCCAGAAGATAGTAACTATACTTACAATATTTTATTTATATCAACTTGACATTCAATCATAATTATCTATGTATTTTACATTTTATTTTCGAGACATATAGAAACAAACAGTTTGTTGTGACCTTGTTCTATTGTTGCCGCGACAGAGTTTATAACCATCTCATTATCTTATTAATCATGTCCTAGAATAATTGGATAAAAATATATTTTCAATTCAACTGAAAATTATTGAGTGGGAGACAATTCTACAGATGAACACAGAAAAACAATATTATCCATTTTAAATCTCTCGTGTAATGAAACAATTATTGGCAATATATGAGTTCTAATTGTTCTAAAATACATTCTATTTTAATGTCTAATCTATTGGTATTTTAGATGTGCTATAACTCTTATTCATAATATATGTGTTTCTCCTACAATGAAGAATAAAGACTAACAAAGCTTTACCACTTGCAACTAGGATTGGCGGGGACCGGGTCAGCCCGCGACCGGTTCGAGAACCGACTGCTTCTAATCCCCTTGTGGTAGAGTCAAGTGGTACAAAACCTTCAGGCTTCAACCACAAGAAGAATTGGAAAAGAAATGGGAAAAAAAGAGATTGGAGAAGGACCCTCTCAGAAAAAGGAGAAACCTAATTCCAAGAAAGGAAAACGGTTCTTCAAGATGAGAGACAAGAGCAAGATAAATTGCTATAATTTCCAAGTGTTAGGGTACTTTGCTCATGAATGTACCGAGCCGAAAAATATAGCATTTCCAAACGCATCTCTAAGTGCTACATATGTTTCTAGAAATTTCTGATTAACTGAATATTATCCTATGTGGATTGTAGACTCAGGATCCACCGACCATGTGAGTCGAGATCAGAAAGCGTTTGTGGAGTTTCATCGAGTTTCATCTAAATCAAAATGGATCTACGTGGTAAATAATACGAAACTGGAAGTCAAAGGAATAAGCACTTGCAAAGTGGACTGGAGTGGTGGCCGTTCCTTGATGTTGCATGACGTACATGTATGCTCCAGAGATTCGATAAAATTTAGTGTTTGTGTCTGTTCTTTTAGACATTGGTTTTGATTTGTTTTTTTAGTCGTAATAGTGTTAGAATAACTCTAGATAATGTTTTATATGGTTTTGGACTTTGTTATGATCGTTTTATCATTTTATATTGTAATTCTTCAACTTATGACTATTATGATGACGATTGTGTAATGTCATGTAATTCAAGTAAGCATGCATGATTAGGTTACATAGGGATATATCGAATGAATAGGTTGGCAAGAGAATGACACTTAGGTTCTTTCTCCCAAATTGATATGCTAACTTGTGAAAATTGTCTTGCTGGAAAGATTATGCATAAACCATTTGGGAAGGCTAAGAGACCTGAGTTCCTACTTCAATTAATTCATTATGATATTTGTGGTCCAATGAATGTGAGGGCAAGGTTTGGTGCTACATACTTCATTACATTTATTGATGATTTCACGCGTTTTTGGTCATGTCTATTTGATTTCTCATAAATCTGAAGCACTTGAGTGCTTAAAAGATATATGAATGAAGTTCAAAATCAATTAGATAAAAGCATAAAGGCTTTAAGAACCGATCGAGGACGTGAATATTTGCCAAAATAATTTGAAGAATTATGTATTGAAAAGGGTATTATCATACATATATCTACTCCTTATATACCTCAACAAAATGGTGTAGCTGAAAGAAGGAATAGAACATTATTGGACATGACAAGATCAATGATGGCACATACAAAATTTTCTCTCTTTCTGGGAGATGAATTATTGACTGCAACTTACATATTGAACAAAGTTCCTTCTAAATCAGTATCTTTGACTCATTATGAACTTTGGACTGGTCATAAAACAAACCTAAATGATCTATGACCTTGGGGTTGTGTTGCATATATGAAAGATCATTTTGGTAAGTTTGGTAAACTAAATCTAAAAGGAAAGAGATGTATCTTTATAAGATACTCAAAACACTTTGAAGTGCATGTGTTCATTGAGGAATTGGAGGATGGAAGTATTACTGAAATTGTATCACGTGATGTCAGATTTAAGGAAAATGATTTTCCCAAAAAGAATGAAATTGATGAATGTGAGCCTCTATATGAAATGTTAAATTCAAAAGATCAGATAATGTCCTTAGGCATACTTGATAATTCAATGGATCAAGAAATGATTCCTGGTCCAAGTGGGAGTTATAAATACAAAAATTCTATTGAGGAATTTGAACTTCAATTACGTAAGAGTACAAGAAAAGGTGTACCTAAACAATCTTATGAGATTTAGGATTACGTTTTCTTGGTATCTCCTAAACAATTAGATGAACCTACTTCTGTAGCTGAGGCTTTATCAAATCTTAAAAAGATAACAAAGATAAAGTGACAGACATATAAAAGAAATTGATTCATCATCTGTAACATCTATCCATCCCGCAATTCCAATCAACCGATTCATTGAGTAACTCTTGGGTAAACTATTAAACTAATAAGAGCTGTATCGTCTAACTTCATTCAAAAATTAAACTGGAATTTTTATAGAATCAAATTAGAAAATCATTTCTATTTTGATCATTTCTTAGATTCTGTTGAATTGCATCGAATCCATTTTCTATTTTAAAGCGAACACTTATAAAACTAGAAAACTTTTTCTTTTTACTTTAATTTAAGTTTAACTCATTAGATTCAGTAATATATTAATTCACATAATATCTTGAATGATTGAGAAGAAGAAAAAGTTATTACACAATCGCTGAATGGTTAAAAGCGATGAAAGAAGAATTAGAATCCATGAAAACCAACAAAATCTGGGATCTAGTTAACCTTCCTAAGGAACGTAAAACTATTAGGAATAAATGGGTTCTCAAAGTTAAATGAAATCAGATGGGTCAATAGAAATACACAAAGCACGATTGGTGGGAAAATGTTTTACTCAAGAAGTTGGAATAGACTATGAGGAATTTTTTTCACCTATTGTGAAGTTTACCTCCATACGATTACTTTTAGCTATTGTTGTGCGTTTAGATCAAGAATTACACCAAATGGATGTGAAGACCGTTTTTCTCAATGGAGAATTAAATGAAGAAATCTACATGGAACAACCAGTAGGTTTCGTTGTCAAAGGCCAAGAAAAGAAAGTTTGTAAATTGAACAAATCAATTTATGGCCTAAAGCAATCTTCAAGACAGTGGTACCTGAGATTTCATAAAGAGGTGATGTCATTTGATTTCACCATAATCAATGAAGATCACTATATCTATGTGAAAAGTCCAATGGTAACTTTGTAATTATTTCTCTTTACGTAGATCATATTTTTTTAGCTGGAAATAATTTGGAGTATGTGAAAACTATTAAGTCATGGCTTTCAAAATCATTTGATATGAAAGATATGGGTGAAGCAGACTATATATTGGGTTTTAAAATCCAAAGAGACCGTTCCAAGAAATTTTTGAGTTTATCTCAAAGAAACTTACATAAAGAAAATATTGGAACACTTTTGAATGAATAGTTGCAAATCCATGGATACCCCCATAGCAAGGGGTGAAACCTTAAGCCTTGAAATGTGTCCAAAGATTGAAAAAAAGAAAGAAAAGGAAGACATGTCCCGAGTTCCATATTCTAGTGTTGTCGGGAGTTTAATGTATGCTATGATGTGTACTCACCCAAATTTTTTTTGTTATGCCTTAAGTTCCGGCTATACTTTCTTACTAAATGGTGGTGCTATTTCATGGAAAAGTAAGAAGTAAACTTGCACAACTCTTTCAATCATGGAATTTGAATTCGTGGCTTGTATGTCTGCAGTACAAGAAGTTGTTTGGTTAAAGAGATTCTTTGAGCATTTGAGTATTGCAAAGAATTCTAAGGATCCCATGATTCTATATTGTGATAGTCAAGCGGCTATCGCATACATGAAGTATCCTAAGTATCATAGCAAGACCAAAGACATTGACATCAAGTATAACTTTGCGAGAGACATAGTGGCTAGTGGAGAAATAACTTTGCAATACATCCCTACACGTGAAATCATAGTTGATATTTTTACAAAAGTCATTTCTAGAGGCTTGTTTGAAAAACATGTTAAAGCTCAAGGTTTGCGTAGGATTTGTGATATTCTAATATTATAAAATATTTTGGTTGTTATAATATTCTTTTCTATACAATACTATTGAATTTATGTTCATTATAGTATGCATGCGATATTTTGTAAGGAATAAAATGTGTCAAACAAGTCGAGAGATTGGTTTTCTCACACGAGAAATCGCCTCTTACGTTGAGGAACATGAAGAGATTAGTTACACCACCATATTATGACTTGTTTTATGAACCAGTATTTCCCTAAGAAATTGAGTTTTAGGATAACTGAAGAGAGAAATTAGACTTGTCTGTACGATGTTGGATAATCAAAAGAATGAAATACATACACTAGTATAAGGTGAGAACATTGTAGCACATGTTACATACCACGTATGTCAAGCGATCAATGGGTCAATGAAAGAGTGGACCCTGCTTCTTCATATTGTGAGACCCCAAAACACCACTAAAAGCTGCCAAAAAACGACGGTCAAAAGCGACAGAATGTGTCACTTTTTTGATCAAAATCGACGGAAAAGCGACGCAGTCACTTCCGTCGCTTTTTAGCTCGACGCTTTTCAAAAAGCGATGGACTGCATCACTTTTTGAATTTTTTTGATTTTTTTTTAAAAAAGCGACCGACTCCGTTGCTCTATTGTAATTTTCATTTTTTTTAATTTCCAAAAGGCGACGCCTTCCGTCGCTTTTGTGGAAATTTTATTTTTGAAAATTCCAGAAAAGCGATAGAAAAAAGGACACTGTTCATCACTTTTCTGGAAATTATTTTTTGGGAAAATCTAGAGAAGCGATGGACAAAACCACGCTGTTCGTCGCTTTTTCTGCAATTTTTTTTATAGCAGAAACTGCCCTGCCCTTCGGGAAATTCAATTCAATTCAATTCTACACTATTCAGCTCAATCAATCACACACAATTATAAACAATCTACACAGAACATAAAACAACAAACTTAAAATAACATTCAAAAGTATCTAAATCACAATTTAAGACTTACAAAGTCTTTCAAAATCCGTTTCAAAATTTCATAAATGTCTAGAGATCTAAACTAGGGAGTGGGATCTACATCATCATCATCATCATCATCACTGTCGTCGTCGGTGTCCTCGGGAGCTGGAGTAGTAGGTCGACGAGCGAGGTTCATCACTTGTTCTTTGATTTACTGAACAGTCTCGCTCATGCTTCGTTGTTCAACTACTATTCTTTGCTCCGACTCTGCCAGTGCTGCTATAAGTTGTGCTATTTGAGCTGACATAGCAGCTATCTCAACACCGTCAAGTGCCTCGACTTGACGTGATGATCCAATACCTTCTAAGACTGTTTGGAGTCATCTTACATCGTTTTGAGAGCCTAGACCATAGCATCTACCCTTGAGTGTCCCCCCTACCATTTTTTCTTTCCAAATCTGGGTGGACAATTTAGGTGTCATTTCGACCGAACTATGTAGATTCTCAGCGATGTAGTGATGAGACTCATTCTGCATATTAAATGTAAAAATTAACATCAATATATATACATATCATAAATATATTCACTATTAATATATATTATTCATATTAAATAACTGACAAAAGTTCGTTCGGCCCTTTCCTCCACCCACACATCAGGATCCGACTCATTTTCTTTCTTCCTAACATGAATCTTCTTGAAAACCTCTGGTTCAATGGGAGTGCGTTCCAATTCTTTTTCCTATAAATAAAAATAAAATTTATAACGATATATATGAATCAACTAATTATTTATTTATAAGTTTGAATTAGAACTTACCATCACTCTTGTAATTATTCCAATGGTCTTTGCATCTTCGATGTGCAATGAGCCATCCTTAAGACTGCCTCTAAACTTTTTGGCTTGTTCTGATATTGCCTTAAACTTGTTTGTGTTCCAATACAGACCCAATTCATCAAAAACATGATGTAACATCCAATGTGGACGTTTAGCACTCTCCCGAACTTTCTTTAGCTAGCTAGACAGTTTGGCGGATGCCCTCCTCTCAAATGTGGTCGTAATGACCAAATTGTACCTCGGCTCCCAAGTACACATAGTCTGAAAAGAAATTGAATAACGTTAATTAGATTGATAGTAAAAAAAGTAAAGTATACTAAACTTAACTAAAAATTATATACCTTAAATTCATTAAACATCGCCTGGTGTATTCTGTTTGGAATCACGCTCCAAGAGTGATAAGCCTGTGTATAAAGTCTTCTAACACAGTCTATTAAAGCCCGGGCAGTATCCTTTACATGATATGATGTTCGACGTAATCAACTGACACTATTTCGGTTCAAGTGCCAAACAATCGCGTGTAGTGATATAACCCAACCAAGGGTTGGGATCGCTCCCACACGGAGTGGTTTTGAGAATTAGTAGAAAAATAAAATCAAGATCTAATTAGTCATAGCCATAAATATTAACGAATAAAAATATACTAAATCTACGGAGTGACACAAACGTCAATTATCGATTTGTATAAATTAACAACTAAAAGAAAAAGAGTAAAAATATAAGGAAACAAGATATGGAGACGGGATTCTTGGAATGTGATAGGAATACGGGTTAAGCTAGACTATCGGGTACATGCTTTTAATAGTAAATTGTTTAGCATTTGTGACTAGGCTAGACTATAGTGAGGGTAACTTCTCTCTCGAGCAACTTACCCCAAATCAACTCGATTTCTCTCGAACACCGAGTTACTGCATTAAGCACAACCTCCGCCTTATCCCATTCACTCTTTCGAGCTGAATGTGTGGGAAAAGGACTAGGATTCACTCTCTCGAGCTGAACCCATGTCGACCCAATGCCACCGGCTATCAATTTAAAGTCTTAGTTTTACGACCTCTCTCTCGAGCAAGCCAAAAACACTAAGATGAAATCATATTTTCAACTACAATCCCATTAAGTTCATACACAACTACTAAACGTAATCACATTTAAACAACAAATAAACCATTAACTAGCAAAACCCAACATATAATTTAGCCCATATTTACAAAATCACACCCCAAGAATTGGGATTTTAGCTAGACATAAAAGAGATAAAAATTTATACCAATATTAGTTTCCATCAACTTGGTATGAAGAATTAAGTCTTAAAACACGTCAAGAGTGAAGAATCTTCGAGACCCACGTCCAATTTCTTGGAGTTGAAACCGTTTGAATCTTCAAGGTTTTAGAACAAAGTCTCCAAAACCCTCTAAAACTAAAACTCTCCAAAAACTGTAAAAAGTTTGAATAATAGAAGTCATCTGATATTAGAAATTTAAACAAGTATTTATAGTGTTTGAAAATTTGTGCTGCGGAGAACCATTCAGCGCAGTTAGTCAAGATCACCGATATGCCTTTTGGTTGATTTCATCACCTTCCTGCTTTAGCCTTCAGCCTCTTCGTGTTTTGAGTCGTTGGGCAATATAGTACTGTTTCCCGAAACTGATCGGTGATGCACCGACTGCTCCATTTCATCACCAACTTGATCTTTTCCTTCAGGGCTCAGCACACTGGAACAAAAGGCGATCTCCAGGCCCATCGGCAACTTGCCATCTGGGCTCAGCGATCTTCAGGCCTTCATTTCTTCTTTCTTTTCAGCTGCCTTGTTCCTTGTTGCCAAGTAGTGTCCATGCTTTGCCTTAAACTCTAAATATCTGAAACTTAAGGATTTTCATCAGCTATTGAGACAAAATATGCATTTGAGGACACTAATTCTATCAAAATACAGCCCTAAATGAGTCCAAATTGTGGACTCACCCAACTTAAACTTTTGCTTGTCCTCAAGTAAAACTCAAGTTCGGCAGTCCAAAAAGGATATGTCAAACAATGCTACACAAGACTCAACCATGAATGTACACAACAAGACTCAACTTACTCATGCAAGAATCAATTGTATACTCAAAGACTCAAGTTGTGACACACCATTACCAAAGATTCTCAAGCTCACTATACTTGCTTCGAATGCAAGTTCGAGCTCAACAAAGGTATTCAAATGCCCTCACACAAAGAAATATTCCATATTCACACACAATGTTTAATCATTTAAAGTTACAGAATTAAATGTAACGCTCACTCTCACAAAGAAGAACACAATGCATGCTTTCACCCATAGCTTTGCCCGTATTTTCCAATCAACAATTGTTTCAGCTCACTCAAGATCAAAAAGGTCTTTTCAAGGCTTGTAATGGGGCTGAGTGCAAAGGTATGATCATTTAGGCTCAGTGACTTTCATCCTCGTGAAAGTGGTGCTTTCAACACTCCCTTTCCTCTTCTTTCATCAATTTCTTTAGTGCTCATAAGTCATCCCATTATTCACTTCCATGGATTGTTCGGAACCCCATTTGTTTTGACATTTCTCATAACTTTATTTTCACAACTTTTTCCTTTTCTTTTCTCTTATCTTTTTTTTTTTTTGTATGGAGGGGTTCCATTTTTCTCAACACCATGGGTTTAAAAGGGACTTTTCTTGCACTTCTTGACTTCCCCTTTCTTTTCACCATAGCCCAACTTAGGCTTTTGGCCTAAGTTGGCTATTCAATCAACCACAAATCACGAGGATTATAGGTAGTGGATTTAATAAAGGTCATGTTTTCATCAAGTTTCTTCCAAAGAAAGGTAAGGCTCAAGGGGTGTTTAAAAGATGTTCACACACTCACAAGGTTGGCCACAAAAGAGGTATATGTCAAATTGGCTCACACTCTTTCGAAGTTGCCTAAGATCATATCAAGAGATAGCCTTAGTTAGTCGACCGGATCAATGGGGAAAATTCTAGGTGTCATCATGCATGGTTCACAATAAGCTCATCACACAAGGCATTGACACCAGAGTCAAACAAGACTCCACACTTTTGCTAGTGTGCAACGTTCATCACAAGAGAATCAATTCGATAATTGGCTAGTCACAACGAGATGCAAAGAGTTCACATATTGACTATGTAACTTCACTATGTCTCATCGTAGCTGCACATTCATGTTCGTTCGATTATGAGTACTATTTGAGTCATCGATATTGATCAAAACCGAAACTTAAATTTGCTAAAGAACAACCACATTCCATACGAAAGGGGTGGCAACAATTTGTAAAAAAATTTCAGAAGGGTCTAAAAATCATTTTCAATTTAAAATCAAGGAGCCACAAGCTCAAACCTCCACGAAAAGTAGTGTTACCACAATATAAGCTAAAAACCCAATATATAAACAAATATATCAACAAAACAAGAGTCGTAATCAGCATACAAAGATGGGCCTTACCCCACCACAAACAAAAACCATTTGTCCTCAAGTGCAAATAAGAATTATTCAACAGTGAAGTAAAGCAAAACGGAGAGGGAGGTAAAGAGAGGATCCTGTCTATGTAGTCTCTCCATTATTTGGGCGTCAATGCCTGGAGTAGCATTCTGGACTTGGGCTTCAGTGCCCCGGGGTCACCTTATGCTTATCGCTTTGATGCTGATTAATGAATTTTGAAATGCTAGGTGGCAAGGGATGCCAAAGTCCGAGAACAGATCAACGACTATAACACTTAGAGAATTGTAAAAATGTAGAGCATAATATGCAGGTGTGAGTTTGGAAGAATGCAAATGCGTAAGAGCGGAAGGGTTTTAACTTTAAATCCTTGGTCTTAAAGGTCGTCCAGTTCTCACCCATTCGTCGACATTAGTCACAATCGCCGAACCACTTGGCCGAACACCGAGTGATCACTTACCTCGCTGAGTTTTGCAGGTCCCTCAATTGATGTGGTGATCCAAACGACGGGCAAGATCGAGATCACCGACATGATCGGCGATTCGCCAATGATTTCCTGGGCTCGCCTAGTTTTACAGACTCTATGTTGAAGTTATCTTGAGTCTAACGGTGATCTGGGTCAGGCATCACCGACATTTTTGGTGTTTCACCGACTGAACTTTAGTTTGCCAAACTGTACCTCTCAGACAATTTCTACACTTTGACCTACACAAACAGCACACCATTATTTTAAAACAAAAATAAAGCCATAAGGGGTCTTGGGTTTCCTCCCAAGCAGCACCTTAGTTAACGTCATGCCACGACACAAGTTAACACCTAATCCTCATTTTCAAAGTCAGCCATGGTGTCATTAGGTGACTCTTTTATGTTCTGTAAGAATATTTTTCCTATCAATTGATTTATCTAGGCGTCCTGTAGCTAATTAATCATGGAATTTGAAGTAGTCATCTGATTCAGCATTTCGATGTTCTCTTTTATATCTTTCAACACATTATCTTGTTCATCGATCTTTTGTTGAATGAGTGAGAGGACATCTTTATTTTACCCACTTTCCTGCTTCTTTCCCTTTCCGCACTTGTGAAGGGGAAAGTGCATATCCTTTTTCGTGGACTGCTATTCCAATTTCGTGACTTTCTTGGTTAAGAAATCCAGCTGAGTTAACATTGTAACCCATTCTTGTTTTCTCTTTGTTTCATCGTTGTTCTTAACCATGCCGTCGAGGAGTTTGGCTACTGCTTCATAGGGTTGTTGTAGCAAGCAACCCTCAAAAAGTTGGTCAGTGATACTTCTATTTTCGGGTCCAAGACCCCTCTAGAATCACTATAGTAGTACTTTATCAGACATCCCATGATCTGTGCATGGGTGTAGCACTGGCTGAAATTTCAACCACATCTCATGGACGGTTTCACCCCCTACTTGCTTGAATGTCAGGAGATTGCCCCTAAGGTTCAACAATTTCAGAAGAGGGTGATCCGTTTGATACCCATAGCTTTCATTCTCACTCATTTTTTCTGAAATAGTCACACAAACAAAAGAAAACAAAATTAAAATTTAAGTAAGTAAACTACGACTAACATGAACGAAAATCCTACTTAACTACAAATTCGTAAATAACACCACTCTCCAACAATAGCACCATTTTGATGTTCGACGTAATCAACTGACACTATTTCGGTTCAAGTGCCAAAAGATCGCGTGTATTGATATAACCCAACCAAGGGTTGGGATCGTTCCCAAGGGAGTTGTTTTGAGAATTAGTAGAAAAAATAAAATCAAGTTCTAATTAGTCATAGCTATAAATATTAACGAATAAAAATATACTAAATCTAAGGAGTGACACAAGCATCAATTATCGATGGGGGTTTGTATTAATTAACAACTAAAAAAAGAGTAAAAATATAAGGAAACGAGATATGGAGACGAGATTCTTGGGATGTGATAGGAATACAGGTTAAACTAGACTATCCGGTACATGATTTTGATAGTTAATTATTGAGTATTTGTGACTAGGCTAGACTATAGTGGGGTAAATTCTCTCTAGAGTAACTTACCCTGAATCAACTCGGTTTCTCTCAAACACCGAGTTGCCGCATTAAGCACAACCTCTGCCTTAGCGCATTCACTCTCTCAAGCTGAATGTGTGGGAAAAGGGCTAGGATTCACTCTCTCGAGCTGAACCCATGTCGACCCAATACCATCGACTATCAATTTAGTAGTCTTAGTTTTACGACCTCTCTCTCGAGCAAGCCAAAAACACTAAGATGAAATCATATTTGCAACTACAATCCCATTAAGTTAATACACAACTATTAAACGAAATCACATTTAAACAACAAATAAATCATCAACAAGCAAGACCCAAAAGATAATTTAGTCCATATTCACAAAATCACACCCCAAGTATTGGGGTTTTAGCTAGACATGTAAAAGAGATAAAAATTTATACCAATATCAGTTTCTATTAATTGGGTATGAAGAATTAAGTTTTAAAACACGTCAAGAGTGAAGAATCTTCGAGACCCATGTCCAATTTCTTGGAGTTGAAACCCTTTGAATCTTCAAGGTTTTAGAACAAAGTCTCCAAAACCCTCTAAAACTAAATCTCTCCAAAAACTGTAAAGAGTTTGAATAATAGAAGTCATCTGATATTAGAAATTTAAACAAGTATTTATAGTGTTTGAAAATTTGTGTTGCGGAGGACCATTCAGCGCAGTTAGTCGGGATCGCCGATACGCTCGGCGATCCAACTTTTGGTCGATTTCATCGCCTTCCTAATTTAGCTTTTAGCCTCTTCGCATTTTGAATCGTTGGGCGATATGGTACTGCTTTGCAGAACTGATCTGCGATGTGCTGACTGCTCCATTTCATCGCCAACTTGACTTTTTTTTTTTCAGGGTTTAGCTACTGGAACAAAAGGCGAACTCCAGGCCTATCGGCGCCTCGCTAACTAGGCTCGACGATCTTCAAGCCTTCATTTCTTCGTTATTTTCAGCTGCCTTGTTCCTTCTTGCCAAGTAGTGTCCATGTTTTTCCTCAAACTCTAAATATCTGAAACTTAAGGATTTTCATCAGATATTGAGACAAAATATGCATTTGAAGACACTAATTCTATCAAAATACAACCCTAAATGAGTCCAAATTGTGGACTCATCAGGATGCTACTTGCAAAGCACATAATAAATATGTTAGTACATGAATAATATATTAAAGTATAAGAAATAAATAAAATAAACTAACAAATAGATAACAAAACAAACTTACGATGATCCATCCGGCTCAATCATGACGCTACCAAGTATGTCCTTCTGGCCAGGAGCTAGAGCAGGCATTTCATCATCTGGTGTAGCACTAGGTCTAGCTGTAGATGAGGGTGATACATTAGGATGCACAAAACATTGAGTCAATGGAGGCGTATCGGTCATATCATCTGACTGCTCGCTACTAGAATCTCCAATCCTCATAGCAGATAACCGAGGAGATATACCTGTGGGAGATGGAGTACCTGTCGATAAGGGTCATGCTTGATGAATATCTTGTAAAGGTAGGTACTCGTAGCGTCGTGCAGGAAAAGCATGTGAAGTAGAGGAAGCACCGACTGGTCGACGGTAATTAGGATAATATTGCCAAGGATCTGCTGTACCAAATGGAACAACAAATAAATGAGTATCATGGCTGATGCGCTCTGGTGCAGAAGAAATAGATCCTACAATATCCTCAGGATCTCTTCTATTTAGCCTATTTTGTTTGGCTAACTCCAAGATGCTCGCGATGTCTATCACCGTCACCACCTGATGACATATGTATGCAAATTTACATGTATAATATATGTACAAGTCATAATATAAATAAAATTAGAAAAATACACTAACTTACATATATATACTAGCTAGCTTTCATTTTACACTATTCCTCTTCGCTTGTTGCAATTCCATCATTCTCCCATTCTTCCTCCTCAGTTGTTTCATTTTCATTATCGTCCCATTCTTCATCATCAAATGATTCGTTTTTCTCATTCTCGGATATTTATTCCTCAACATTCAGTATCTCATCATCAGATACTTCTTCTAATATGTGTTGAGGATGTTGTAGTGTGGTTTCCAATTCAACATCAACTTGCTGTTGAACAATTGTAGCATCATTTTGATACGCCACATCTAAGACATTGTCAATTTGAATTCTTACCACATGCTTACTTTTTATAACAACCCACCAATAAGCTTTGTCTCTACGCGATGAATATGGAGCGTAATACACTTGTTTAGCATGTTGTGCAATGATAAAAGGATCATATATTTCCTGGTGTGCTTAACTTCAATTATATTATGTTGATGGTCCACCTTTGTGCCTCTATGTGATGGGTCAAACCACTCACACCGAAACAATACAATCTTCTTCTTAGGCCAACCTGAATACCTCACTTTAATAATTTTATGAATGACACCATAATATTCACTAGTTTGGCCAGTACCATCAACATCACCTTGTAGGTAGACACCGCTATGATTTATTTTCTTGTTCCTAGAAACTTCTTCAGTTTAAAACTTAAAACTATAGACACAATACTTATTCATTGTCAGTACTTGAGATTCAGGTCCAAGTGCTACTTCTTTCACTTATTGCAAATGTTGGACACTTGAGTATTCAACGTTAACCTACATGATTGATATTTTAAGTAATATAATTTAGTATAACATGAATATATTATTAAATACTTAGTGATTGCACACTTACATAGTTCCTCAGCCATTTGGAAAATTCGGTATAGATGGCTTCATTACCCCATGTATTTACGAACAAGCTGATAATTTTACATTCAAGTATTTTGTTAGTTAATGAACACTTATTAGTATGTAATTTGATAACATATTTTTAACACTTACTTGACATATGGTTGAATCTCTGGACAATTAAGCAAAATATGTGTCACAGCTGATTGCATTTCCATATTAGTGAAGCCTCACTTTCCACGCTTTTTAGATCCTCGACCATTTTAATTAAAAATTGATATCGGTGGAAATAAAGGATCAATATCGCCTTCATCATTGCGATTGGGCCTGCTTATCTTATATGACACATCATCACCAAAGTAATAAGAATAAAAATCACCAGTTTCTCTCCCAATATGACCTTGAACAACTGATCTTTCGATCCTTCCCCTTTGCTTAATCGTTTGCTTGGAACTGCTAATTTTTCTGCATGTATATATGTATATATATGTTAATAAAAGACTTTGTGATTATATATAACTTAGTGAATATCTCAAATGGATACCTCTCAAATGGATACATCCATCTTGTTTGAACCGAACCTCCGAGGCGGGCCTCTTGTACAGGGTGAATTGGAAGATGCTCCATCACATCAAAGAAACCACATGGAAATATCTTCTCCAACTTAGTAGTAATGACAAGAATATTTCCCTCCATCCTGTCTAAACTACTCTCCAACAACTTTCCAGAACACAAATCTTTTAAAAAAAGACTTATCTCTGTGATTGGTTTTCATAACCTTTCGGGTAGATGGCAAAAAGCGATAGGAATTAAAGTTTCCATGAACACATGACAATCATGACTTTTCATACCTATCAATTTTCCTTCATTCATATCTGTCCTCTTTCGTAAATTCGAAGCATAGCCCTTCAGCATCCTTAAATTTTTAACCTACTCACAAATTTCACGTTTCTCATCCAATGTGAATGAAAAGCTGGCTTTGGGTTTAACTGTTTTAACATTTTTTAATTCCTGCAGCCATAACTCTTTTCTCCTACAATATTCCTTTATGTCCATTCTAGCTTTTGGATTGTCTTTTGTCTTACCCTTAACATCCATCACTGTGTTAAACAAATTGTCAAAATAATTTTTTCCAATGTGCATCACATGAAAATCATGACTTTTCATACCTATCAATTTTCCTTCATTCATATCTGCCCCCTTTCCTAAATTGAAGCATTGCCCTCCGACATCCTCAAATTTTTAACCCACTCAATATTTCACGTTTCTCATCCAATGTGATTGAAAAGCTGGCTTTGGGCTTAATAGTTTTACCATTCTGTAATTCCTGCAGCCATAACTCTTTTCTCCTACAATATTCCTTATTCCTTTATGTCCATTCTAGATTTTGGATTGTCTTTTGTCTTACCCTTAACATCAATCACTGTGCTAAACAAATTGTCAAAATAATTTTTTTCAATATGCATCACATCAAGATTATCTCGTAGTAGATTGTCCTACTAATACGACAACTCCCAAAATATGCTTTGCTTGGTACAATTATGTTCAACCTATTGATACGTTTTACTTAGGATTGGTGAATGTCTAAGGCATTTTTGTGTTAGTTTTATTTATTTTTTGTTGTAATTTTAGGAGATAAACTCAGGCGTGAAAAGATAAAGATGTAGCTGAGACAAGTGTTGAAAAAAGTCACCTACGGACGCACCTACAGAGGCACCTATGGATCGTAGGATGAGTGACGCCCCATAGATAAGGGTCATGGGATGACAAGACAGGGCAAGATTGAAGCTCATGAAAACCTGACCAAGTGTGGAACCACCGTGGGGACTGACGGACCGTCGAATGACTTACGGTCCGTCTTGCAACTCCGTAGAAGTGATCAGAGGAGTGGTTCTAGTACCTGAGTTGAAATAATCAAAGTATAGAGCGACGGAGGTGACTGACGGTTCGTCGTCTCACTGACAGACCGTGCTGCTGGTTCGTGGAAGTTGACTGAGAGAGGTGGATTTGTGAAGATTTCAAATTAGCTAAGTATGGAGCCACGGAAGAGACCTACGGACCGTCATTCGACTTACGGACCGTAGGTCGAATGGAGACGCGTCCTGCAGTTTTATATCCTTAATTTGTTTCCCTTTTATTTTCAGATTTATTCTATAAATAAGGGATGTAAACCTCGTTTTTCGGGGTTGGATTTTATTACTTTTATTCTAGTTCTTGACTTGGGATATTAACTTGCAACTTTAGCAATCCTTAATTTCCTAAGTTCGTTTTGAAGATTTTGGTGTTGCAATTCAAGTTGTATTTATGGGTTTATTATTCTTCTTACGTAAGTTCATAATTCTTTCATCTAAAATAATGAATATTGTTCATATGATTATGGGTAACTAAACTCCACAACTAGGGTTGTGGGAACCATGAGTGATTAACAAAGTATGAATAGTAAATAAGAAATTCTTGAATAGTGTTTTGCATGCATTGATAATTCTTTCGTTCAAAAGTATATTTAACGATGCGCAACGTTAGAACTCGCCTTGTTGCTACTTGCCGGACCAAGGAGGTAATCATGAAGAAAAGAATTATCAACATAGATTTAGTGTGATACTATCTAATTGTCTAATGTGATAACTAAGCCAAACATCGATGTGATGTCTAATATGAGGTAAAGGTAAGGGTTAGTAAATTAAACATACGTAGCCGGACCAAGGTGTGGGGTGAAATTCTCTAGATGCCAGACCAAGGATTTCGAGATACCTAGCTTATCACTTTGCATGTAGTACACTAGGAAAGTATTGCTATTGCTAGGATTACTGCGTTATGAGCTTGTGGGGAACATGTATACCCTAGTTAATTCTCTCATCCTGATAACAACCAAAATTGACTTTTGTTTACTAATTACTTACTGAATTCTTACAATTTGTTTCACAAATATCCCCGTTAATTACTTGTTTCTGGAAGTAATTTGACTAAACGAATATAATTATTGGTTAAAGTGAAGTCTAGAACATTTTTCTCGTGGGATCGACCCGAACCTACAAGTTGAGTTCTTTACTTGATAATGATCGCTTATGCTTCTTTAGGGAGGTGCAATTTGAGCATATCAAATTTTGGCGCCGCTGCCGAGGAATTTGGCTTTTAGATTTATTTTAATTACATTATTGAACTTTCGTCAAATATTTCCTAATGTTACTTTTTGTTTTTGTTTTTGTCTCTCTCAGGTTCTGACTCTACTGTATGCCAAGTACATAGAGCCAGGGTGAACCACTTACTCCTTTCGATCCAGAGTTGAACCGAACTTTGCGAAGAATGAACAATCAAGGAGTTCAAGGTAATCCTATCAGAGGCAATCTAGGTGATGAAGTTGAGTTGCAACCTCCGAGGGTAGTTGGTGGAGACAACCAAGTTCTAGCTAAAAATCAACTAGGAGATGCAGTGAGTTGCATGGTCCACCAGGCCCACAACTGCATGATAACTATAGGGGCAACGTCAATTTGCTGACTCTGATGGACCTCTTGTCCTACCTCGCTTTTCCTCTGGGGCACACATTTGTAGTGACCAGTAGCTTGATGCAGATGGTTACAACAAGGGGCTTGTTCTCGGGGTTGCCATCAGAGGACTCACATGCTCACATAGCCAATCTAAGGGTGGTTTGCAAGAGCTGTGTAGGTCGACCAGACTTAGATATGGATGTCATCGAATTGCGAGTATTCCCTCTATCACTGACAGGCGATGCTGCTGTATGGTTCACTGAGCTTCCTTATAACTAAATCTATGCATGGAACCAACTGAAGGATGTGTTTTTAGCAAGGTATTATCCAGTGTCCTAGAAGCTCAATCACAAAGATAAGGTCAATAATTTCATGGATTTACCTGGAGAGTCTGTGAGTAGCTCTTGGGACAGGTTCACTGCGTTCATAAGAGGTGTTCCGAATCACTGTATTGATGATGAGTCGCTGAAGGAATATTTCTATCGAGGTCAGGATGACAACAATAAAGCGGTGCTTGATACTATTGCTGGAGGTTCATATGGTGAGTGCACATACACACAGATTGCATAAAAACTGGAGAAGATCTCTTGCAACAATAAATCATGGAGCACTAGGAGGTCGGATACTAGGAGAAACACGTTTGTTGTTCATGCTACAAATAACCAGTCTGTGGATGAGATTCGTGAGGAGGTGGCTCAGATGAGGACCGGGTTGGGGTTGGTATTGAAGCATATGAGCGGAGGTACGGAAAAGGTAAATGATGTGAACTACTTGACTAGAACTCCATTACCTGTTGAAGAGTGTTACTATGAAGAGGATGCTTATGCGGTGAATGATCATACAGGGGGTTTCCGACCAAACACCCAAGGATCCAACACGGAAAATTGGCTCTAAGGTCAAGGAAACCAAGGTCAGAACTATGGCAATTACAATCGAGAGGGTCAATATGTCAGGGATGGGAACTTCAATCGCGATAACAACTACAATCGGAACAACTATGGCAACAAAAATGATCGGGTTGGACCTTATTTTACCCCTCAAAATCAGGAATCTGATACTAGGGAAGATGGAGGCAATATGGAACTTATTGAAGATATGATGCAGAAGATGATGAGAAGGTTTGGTGCAACTAATGAGAATGTGAAGGAGATGAAAAATGACTTGTCTGCTATTGGTCAAAAAGTTGATGTCCATGCAGTGTCAATAAAGAATCTAGAGCAGCAGATGACTCAGTTGTTTACTATAGTGAACCCATGTCAACTTGGCACTCTTCCTAGCAACACTAACCGGAATCTAAAAAATGATGGTCATTATATGACAGTTACTACTCGAGGGGGTAAGCAAACAATTGATCCACCTATACCGTCTGTGGTGGATGTTGAGATTAGAAAAGAAGATGATGTGGTAGAGGTTAGAGAAGAGTCTGAGAATGCGACAGAGAAAGAAGCGGAGATATCTCAGAAAGTGGTCCCCATACCTAGACCTCCACCACCTTTTCCATAGAGGTTAGTGAAAAAGACTGAAGATGGTAAATATCACAGGTTTATTACTATGTTGAAGCAACTTTCCATCAATGTTCCATTGATAGAAGCCTTGGAGCAAATGCCTAGGTATGCAAAGTTTATGAAAGATAAGGTGACAAAGAAAAGGTCTGTGAGTTTTGAAGATGATGATAGATTGCAGCATTGTAGCGCTATCGCTACAAGGTCTCTTGTGTAGAAGAAAGAAGATCCTGGTGCTTTCACGAATCTATGTACAATAGGGTTGTTACACTTTGCTAAGGCATTGTGTGATCTTGGTGCTAACATCAATCTCATGCCATTGTCTATTTATAAGAAGCTGGGTCTAGGGGATCCAAAACCTACTACGATGCGGTTACTTATGGCCGATCGAACTGTAAAAAGGCCCATTGGTGTACTTCATGATGTGCTAGTGAAAGTGGAGTCGTTTATCTTTCCGGCAGATTTTGTGATTCTTGACTGTGAGGTTGATTTTGAGGTTCCCATCATCCTTGGGAGACCATTCCTTGCCACAGGTCATGCGTTGGTTGATATGGAGAAGGGGCAGATAAAGTTCAGACTGAACAATGAAGAAGCAACTTTCAATATTTGTAGGTCCATGAAGCAAAGTGGTGAGCTCCAAACGGTATCTGCTATAACTTACAGAGTTGAGAGTGGAACAGAAGTACAAATTGAAGAGCGACTCAGTGTTGAGGCACTAGCAGCAGTTATGATGAATTTCGATAGTAATGGTATTGAAGAGTACGATGAATTGGTAGCTGCACTCAATAGGTGCGAATATCGATCAAAACCAAAGAAGTATGAGTTAGACATGAAGAATCGTGAGTCTCTACCCGCGAGACCATCTATTGTGGAGGCACCAAAATTGGAGCTTAAGGCTCTACCACCGCATCTGAGGTATGTATTCTTGGGTAGAGATAATACTTTGCCGGTCATCATTGTGGCAGATTTAAATGCGAGACAAGTAGAGTGCTTGGTGACTGTGTTAAAGAGGTTTAAGCGAGCTATTGGGTGGACTATTGTGGATATTATTGGTATTCCTCCCGATATTTGTTCCCATAAAATCCAACTCATGCCAGATCACAAACCTAGTATTGAGCACCAAAGAAGATTAAATCCGCCTATGCAAGAGGTAGTTAAAAAGGAGATCATCAAGTGGTTGGATGTTGGAGTTATCTATCCCATTGCAGATATTAGTTGGGTATGTCCTGTTCAATGTGTGCCCAAGAAAGGTGGGAAAACTATGGTTCCTAATGAGAGAAACGAGCTTGTTCTGATGCGGCTCGTGACTGGATGGAGAGTCTGCATGGACTACCGAAAGCTAAATGCTTGGACAGAAAAGGACCATTTCCCTATGCCATTCATGGATCAGATGTTGGATAGATTTGCTGGTAAGGGTTGGTATTGTTTTCTTGATGGTTATTCGGGCTACAATCAGAAATCTGTAGCTCCGGAAGACCAAGAGAAGACCACCTTCACTTGCCCTTATGGGACTTTCGCCTTCAAATGAATGCCCTTTGGGTTGTGCAATGCTCCAACGACCTTCTAGTGTTGTATGATGTCGATATTCTTTGATATGGTGGACGACACTATTGAGGTATTTATGGATGATTTCTCTGTGGTAGGTGACTCTTTTGATCGATGTCTGAATCATTTGGCTGAGGTGATTAAAAGGTGTGAAGATTGCAATCTGGTGCTAAATTGGGAGAAGTGCCACTTTATGGTGAAAGAAGGGATAGTTCTAGGTCATCGGATTTCTGAGAAGGGTATTGAGGTAGATAAAGTGAAAGTTGAGGTAATAGAAAAACTTCCTCTACCTATCTGTGTAAAAGGTGTAAGGAGTTTTCTTGGGCATGCAGGTTTTTATAGGAGGTTCATCAAAGATTTCTCAAAAATTGCTCATCCTTTGTGTAAACTGCTCGAGAAGGAGTGTAAGTTTCATTTTGAAGATGCTTGTCTAAGGGCATTTGGAGAGTTGAAGGAGAAGTTAGTCACTGCACCTATCATTATTTCACCGGATTGGGGACAACCGTTTGAGGTAATGTGTGATACGAGTGAAGTAGCGCTAGGTGTGGTATTGGGATAGAGGCGAGAGAAAATTCCTCATCGTATTTACTATGCTAGCAAAACTCTAAATGTGACCCAGAAGAATTATACTGTGACTGAACAAGAGCTTCTTGCGGTGGTTTTTGCATTTGAAAAATTTTGATCCTACCTGCTTGGTACTAAGGTCACAGTGCATACTGACCATTCTGCATTGAGGTATTTGATGGCGAAGAAGGATGCAAAACCGAGGTTGATTAGATGGGTATTGTTGCTGCAAGATTTGATTTTGTGGTAAAAGATATAAAGGGGACCGAAAATCAAGTTGCCAATCACTTGTCCAGATTAGAGGAAGAGGCTATAATAAAGCTTGGTGATAGGGCTGAAATTAATGATACTTTTTCAGATGAACAGGTATTGGCTGCTTCTCATGATCTGATTCCTTGGTTCACAGACTTTGCTAATTATTTGGCAAGTGATTTGGTGCCCCCGGATTTGTCGTTTCACCAAAGGAAAAAGTTTATGCATGATGTGAAGAAATTCTTTTGGGATGAGCCTTACTTGTATTGTAGTTGTGCTGATGGGATTATTCGTCACTGTGTGCCCGAGGTTGAGATGTTGAGTGTACTTGAAGCATGCCATTCATCGCCTATTGGTGGGCATCATAGTGGTATTCAGACTGCGCATAAGATTTTGCAGTGTGGGTACTACTGGCCTACCATCCACTAAGATGCTCATTATTTCGCCAAGTCTTGTGATCGTTGCCAAAGAGAAGGAGGGATTTCAAAGAGGCAAGAGCTTCCTATGAATCCTATATTGGTGATAGAGTTGTCTGATGTATGGGACATTGATTTTATGGGTCCATTTATGAGTTCACATGGGATGAAGTATATTCTTGTTGAGGTTGATAATGTATCAAAGTGGGAGGAAGCAGTTGCGCTCCCCAACAATGAAGGTAAAAGTGTCACCGCATTCTTGAAAAAGAATATCTTCTCCAAATTTGGGACACCGAGGGCGATTATCAATGATGGAGGTTCCCACTTTTGTAATAAGTTGTTCAAGGCGCTACTTGAGAAATATGGTGTCCGCCACAATGTATCCACTCCTTACCATCCACAAACTAGTGGGCAAGTTGAAGTGTCCAACAGAGAGATCAAACAAATTTTGGAAAAGACTGTGAATGCTACTAGAATGGATTGGTCAAGGAAGCTTGATGATGTTTTATAGGCCTATCACACTGCATACAAGACTCCCATAGGTATGTGTCCTTACCAACTTGTGTATGGGAAATCTTGCCATTTACCGGTGGAACTACAGCATAAGGCTTTGTGGGCGATGAAGAAGCTAAATTTGGATTGGGGTGCCACATCTAATCAAAGAATGAATGACTTGAATATACTTGATGAGTTTCGCTTAAAAGCTTATGAAAGTTCAACCTTCTACAAGGAGTAGATGAAGGGGTATCATGATCAAAGAATTGAAAAACGAGAATTTCTTGTGGGTGATCTTGTGCTTCTATTCAACTCTAGGTTGCGCTTGTTTCTGGGCAAACTCAAATCCAAATGGACCGGGCCATTTTTGCTCACAAAAGTGCTCCCCCATGGAGCGGTTGAGCTTGAGAACAGTGAAGGAACAAGGTTCATGGTTAATGGGAAAAACATCAGGATCTATCTGGGAAACGCAGAAAGTGTGCAAGAAGTTGTTGAGGCCTATCATCTTGATGAAGTCTGAGTAATCAAGAGGCATGCGTCGTGTCACGACGTTAAATTAAGCGCTACTTGGGAGGCAACCCAAGATGTAAAATCTAGCCAATAATAGGTCGTTTAGTAGTTGGTCCTCTGTACTCATTTAGACAGTTGTTTTAGTTTTGTTTTAGTGTTGGCTAGACATAGCATAGGGTCCGTGTCTAAAAAGTGTCCAGAAAATGTACAAATAAAGGGCTAATGGTTACTACATGTACAAGGGCGAGAAGCAGAATCTGTAGAAAAATGTCTGGTGCAGCGGTCTACGGACCCCATCGACGATCCGTCGTTCACTCCACGGACCGTGAATGGTGTCCGTAGACCCCAGGTAAGTCCCTAAATTTTTCTAAGTGTTGAGGTGATCTACGGTCTCGACCTATGGGCAGTAGATCGACCTACGGACCATAAGTAGGGTCTCATAGGTCGAAACCCTAGTCTACCTGACCCGACCTGGACTTCCTCTATTTAAAAACCCCAAAGTTTAAAACATTTCCCACTATTTCCAAAACCCTCATCCGAACCCCCACACCCCAAAGTCCAAAAATTCACTCCGTCATACCACCCTCCATCAGATCTCCTATAGAAATCCACACTCCAAAATCCACATACTCACACCCTTCCCATCTTTCCCAAAAAATCCCATATTCAAGAGTGTCCGGTGTTCGGTTACGGTACAACGTTGGGTCAAATTCAGTCGGAGTCTAAGTCTTGGCACGCAATCACACCACTCCTCATTTCTTGTAAGGTAACTGGTTGTCCCCTCACTTTGAGTTACAATTCATTGCATGAATAGGGTAAGTCGGGAGTGGGTTTTGACCTTGGGTAGCTAATCAATCCTAAATGCCTATTAAATATAATAATTTAGACGCCCTTGGGACGATTGTCAGTGATTGTAGGTAATTCTTACTTAAAAAACCAGTAGAACTACGAGTCTAAATGTAAGTTTTGACTTAGGGTTCCATAACTTGTATGAATGGCGTGCTTAACTGAATTATCAGACCCCCGAGAATGACGAACTAGTATGTGGAGTGTTGAAATGCATGATTAGACTTGCTTAGTGTTGTTGTTGATCCTCTTGTATGTCTAAATGATAAGCACTGATGCATAAAATTGGCCCAGACCCACCCACAAGACTCCGTCCACTGATCGTCGTTCGGTCGACGGACCGTTGATCAAGTCCATAGCAGGGAAACTTGGGAAATTTCCCAAGTGTGACACGACAAAGGTGGACTACAGTCCGTGGAATGACCCACAGACCGTTCTGCATCTCCGATGTTTCCATCTATAACTATGCCCTGGTTACTTCTGACTTACGGAGCAGGTCTACAGACCGTAGGTTGACCTACGGACCGTCGGTACCCTCCGTCAGTACCATCCGTCGGTTACCACTGTAGCTTATTGTAATTTTTTTTCATTATTATTATTATTATTTTTTTTCCTTCTTGATTTTGTTTGTTTATGGTTCTTAAAATCTTTCCACCATGTTTAGTGCTTGTGTTGGGTACTAACATCTCCTCCGCAGGTACCATGATACCAAACAAGAAAGTCGTCATCAACAGGGGCCGGTCAAAATCAGTGGCGCCGACCTTACGACTTATCGATGAGGATACTGACAGACAACGGGACCCGGATTACTCACCCACACCTGCCCGGACCGCTCAGAACCAGTCCAAGAAGGTGCTCCCTGACATAGTCACTGCCTCCTAGTCTGATGAGGAGGATACACTGATCAGGTCACCAACTAGGTCTGGGTCTGGTTCTGCGTCCAACTCTGCTGCCGGGTTAGGGTCCGGGTTCGCCACTGGTTCAAGTGCACATGAAGCGACTGCCTCGTCTGATGAGGCATCTAGCTCTGACGGGATTCACATCCCTCAAAATGACCAACCGGATCCTGTAGATAGAGAGCCGAATTGGTGGTGCATCGAGGGCAGTGGAAGATTTACCGTGACACCAAGATGAAGAATGCCAAGGAAAAGATGGCTCGTACAATTACCGAGGAGAACAAAGTTCTCACCGGGAGCCTCCACACTATGCTAGATATCCACTAGCTTTTCCAAAGGCACAAGTGCGAGTGGATGGCTTGTGATCTGGGTACTTATAGCGAGGAGATTGTGCGGGAGTTTTATGCTTCCTGTGCTGCCACTCTCCGAGGGCGAATTGACAAGAACGCCTAGCCCGCAACACAAGACCCCCTCACATCCACCATGGTCCGAGGTGTCTCGGTGAACTTATCCCACACCACCATCAGCCGATTCCTTTATGGCTCTAACCCTCACCACACATGGGCGGACTCCACTGCTGAATTTGACTATCGGTGGGAGATTGTGTGGACAGGAGCCTTCGGTCGAAATGCAGATCAAAGGGAGGCAGTTATATCATGGTTTGCTCGGCATCTGGCTTTGGATGAAGAGAGAGCGGAATGGGTTGCTGCGCCCCGATTTGGTATTCGGAAGGCCACCCTCACTTTGGCAGCCAAGTACTTTTGGCTATTGGTCCGAAATAAATTGTCACCAACAATGGCCGATAATATAGTCACTTAGGATAGAGCGGTCATAGTGGCTGCACTGGTTTCTGGATTGGATATAAATTTCCCCCGCATACTACTGGCAGAATTGCATGAGAGGGCTTTCAAGACCACCACTACCTACCTTTTCCCCTGTATGATCTTTCAGCTTTGTAGGGATGCAGGAGTGCCTATTTGGCACTATGATAAATTGGTGCATGCGACTGGGACCCTTAACATTGGGTTGATTCAAGATGACGCGAATGTGGCAGCACCACACAGAGGGCCTCGTGTCGATGTACCTATGGGCGAAGATCTGATACACACTGTAGGGCAGATGCAGGGAGATGGGCCCCCTACTATAGCTTTGCCTGATGAGCACCCAACTTTCTCTTCTCAGACAGCTAGCCAGGCCCCGAGTTCATCTCGAGCCACCTCACTCTCCGGAACGACTATGATACTATTGGCTCGAGTCCAGAAGTTGAAGGGTCAGATGGCCACCTTGCTGCACCATATTAAGCCGTGGATGCGGAAGTTGATTGATGAGTCTGAAGAGAGAGTAACAAAGATGATGGAGACGAAAACGGACCAAAAGGTCCAAGACGTTCATAAGCGCCTCGTTGCCTTCGAGTTGAGAGTTCTAGAGAGGCCATCTCCTACTACTAATATGTCCTCTTTCCGGACCGAGCTAGCTAGTCTCCGAGCCGATGTTGATGCCATCTTGGCCACACTAGCTGTCGAGCTACAGGCTGCACCCTCTGCATTAGGCAATATTCAGTAGAGATGATGCGGAGGAGTAACCCGAGCCTGCATGTGCCCGCGGTAAGAGGCACCGGTCTTGTCACAAAATTGAGCTCACGGAGGAGGAAAAGACTAGAAAAAGGCAGCGCAGGCAGGAGAAGAAGGCACAAAAAGCCTCCATAATAGATGAGCAGCTGAGGCAACAGAGGACCCGTGAGATGATTGCTGGGGCATCGAGTTCTATGCCCGTGAGGATTGATGTGAGCACCACTGAGGGTGCAGTTAGAGTGATAGATAGTACTACTAATGGTGCTGTCCTTGTTGATGCGGGAACTACTGAAGGTGACCCGAGTGTTGATTTAGCGGGCTCTAGAAAACTGGACCCACCCGCTTGTTGATGGTTCGTTGGCGTTATGCGCCACAGGTTTGCTTCACCCATATCCATTACTTTTTACTGTTTTTTGTGTGCATTGGGGACAAATGCACCTATTTTTTTGTTAGGGTGTGGGGTAAATGGATTGTGAGTGATAAGGTGAAGTTTGAGTAACCCAACTCATAATCCTCTCTTGGGGTTTTCTTGTATGTGTTCTTTTCCCCCAAGAGAGTGTTTAATTTCTGTTGATCCGGCATGTGTTAGGATCGTATGTGTAGAAGCATGAAAAAAAAGATGAAGCATGATGGCTTATGAAAAATGATACTCGTCCAAATTTTGTGATATGTGCTAGAATTTGTAGGCTAGATAAGTTGAATGTGTCGACTCTGAGTATGACATGATAATGAGCAAACTTAATGGCATGACTTAAGCTAAAACTTGAACTGGGTAATCTGATAATCTGATAATGAAACTATTTGCCAAGAGTGTGTGAGAATAGTTGATTGTTCAAACAATTTTGTGCCAATCTAGAACTTGCCCGGTTAGTCCTGCTAAGAAAATTTACTCTAGAGGCTAGGAAGTGATCATAGACCCTTGTTCTGATAAGTCCACAAATTGCCTAAAAGAAGAATCCAACCAAATGAAAGAAATGCTCCCTTTGATCCAAATGCTTTGAGCCTAAATTAGACCATTTCTTTCTAAACCCCTAACTCACCTTCCCATAATCTACTATGTTGGCCCCAGTCCTTCCTTGGACATATGCACCTCGACTTAGGCCAAAGGCCTAAGTTGAGGGTGGCTAATGTAAAGAGTAACGTCAATCTTGGCCCTGATCCGACATCGGGTATTGTGCACCTCAACCAATGGAAAATCCATAAGTTGAGGGTGGCTATGAAAGAGGAAACCAAAAGAAAAATGGGTATGAAAATAGTTTGATGTTGAAAAAGAGAAGAAAAGATGTGACTTGTTGAAAGCTAAAGAAAAGAACAAAACGCAAAAAAATAAAAAATTAAAGTGAAAAATAAAGAGCTACAAAGTCTAAAGTCACATCCATGGTTGAAGAAAATCAAGGGAAAGAAGGTAAAACGGTAGGATGTCAAAAATAGGGCAAAATGAGGTTGAAAGCCTAGTGTAATGTCAAGGAGGGCAGAAAATCACTAATAAGTACCCAAATGTACCACACCTGACCCTGAGCTTACATTACAAGCCAAGAAAGTCCTATAGTGATCCTAGAATCTAGTTTGGAGAGTCAAAGCAGTAAAAATAAGGGCAAGCCTATGGTATTGAGCACTAACTGTACTTGAAGTTACTTCTGAGAAAGACTGTTAAATGAATCCTTGTACTCAAATTCATATTCATTGTGTGAAAAGAGGGATTTTGTTTGAAGTAAGGGCACTATTTACATTGTCGGAAAATTGGTACTTTGGTGATAATACAATAGTTTATGTTGTGTGTTGGTTGGTCAATCTTTGTCATGTTTTGATCCGCTCAAGTTAGCTTGTTGAGTCTAAGAGAACAAAGTCACACTCAAAATAAGAGTCGGGATGAAGAGCCATGTGATTGCTTGGGCTGAAATTGTTTGCTTTTGTACAAGTGCCATTTAGAGTCATAATGTGTTGCTTGAGGACACACAACGATTTTAAGTTGAGGGTGTTGATGTACCGTGACTTTATGGTACTATTGATATGTTTCACTTAGGATTTGTGAATGTCTAAGGCATTTTTGTGTTCGTTTTATTTATTTTTTGTTGTAATTTTAGGAGATAAACTTAGGTGTGAAAAGATGAAGATGTAGCTGAGGCAAGTGCTGAAAAGAGTCACCTACTGAGGCACCCACGGAGGCACCTACTGACCGTAGGAAGAGTGACGCCCCATAGATAAGGGTCGTGGGATGACTAGGCAGGGCAAGATTGAAGCTCATGGAAATCTGACCAAGTGTGGAGCCACGGTGGGGACTGACGGACCGTCGATGACTTACGGTCCGTCCTGCAGCTCCGTAGAAGTGATCAGAGGAGTGGTTCCAATACCAGAGTTGAAATAATCTAAGTATAGAGCGAATGAGGTGACTGACGATTCGTCGTCTCATTGACGGACTGTGCTGCTGGTTTGTGGAAGCTGACTGAGAGAAGTGGATTTGTGAAGATTTCAAATCGGCTAAGTATGGAGCCACAAAAGAGACCTACGGACCGTCATTCGACTTACGGACCGTAGGTCGAATGGAGACGCGTCCTGCATTTTTATTTCCTTATTTTGTTTCCTTTTTATTTTAGGATTTGTTTTCTATAAATAGGGGATGTAAACCTTGTTTTTGGGGGTTAGATTTTATTAATTTTATTCTAGTTCTTAGCTTGGGATATTAACTTGCAACTTTAGCAATTCTTAATTTCCTAAGTTCGTTTTGAAGATTTTGGTGTTGCAATTCAAGTTGAATTTCTGGGTTTATTATTCTTCTTACGTAAGTTCATAATTCTTTCATCTAAAACAATGAATTGTGTTCATATGATTATGGGTAACGAAACTCCACAACTAGGGTTGTGGGAACAATGAGCGATTAACAAAGTATGAATAGTAAATAAGCAATTTTTGAATAGTGTTTTGCATGCATTGATAATTCTTTCGCTTAAAAGTCTTTTTAACGGTGCGCAACGTTAGAACTCGCCTTGTTGCTACTTGCCGGACCAAGGAGGTAATCAACAAGAAAAGAATTATCAACATAGATTTAGTATGATACTATCTAATAGTCTAGTGTCGATTGGTGCGAAGTAATTACTAAGCCAAACATCGATGTGATGTCTACTATGAGGTAAATGTAAGGGTTAGTAAATTATACACACGTAGCCTGACCAAGGTGCGGGGTGAAATTCTTTAGATGCCGGACCAAGGATTTAGAGATACCTAGCTTATCACTTTGCATGTAGTATACTAGGAAATGATTGCTATTACTGGGATTATTGCGTTATGAGCTTGTGGGGAACACGTATACCCTAGTTAATTCTCTCATCCTGATAACAACCAAAATTGACTTTTGTTTACTGATTACTTACTAAATTCTTACAATTTGTTTCACAAATCCCCCCCTTTAATAACTTGTTTCTGCAAGTAATTTGGCTAAACAAATATAATTGTTGGTTAAAGTGAAGTCTAGACCATTTTCCTCGTGGGATCGACCCCAACATACAAGTTGAGTTCTTTACTTGGTAACGATCACTTATGCTTCTTTAGGGAGGTGTAATTTGAGCGTATCAAACACCATATCCAGGAAGTCTATAAGGTGAAGCTTCTGTAACTTTAGGTAATTGAGAAACTCTCTCCAAAATTTGATGCCCTGTGACTAATGGAGGTAGGGGTCACTTTCAACCTTATTTTTCCTAAATGCATTTTTCATCTTTCTAAACTCATGGTCCATTGGCAAGAACTGGCGATGACAATCAAACCATGTATTTTTCAGCCATTCTTTAAAATGAATGCCTTACTATTTTCCATGAGATACAGACATGCTAGCTTTCTACCTGTCATCGAACCAGACAACATCCCTTATGCAGGAAAATCATTAATAGTCCATATTAAAGAAGCACACATAACGAAGTTCTGCTTAGTTGATATATCATTAGTCAAAACGCCTTCAGACCACAATTGTTTGAGCTCATCTATCAATGGTTGTAGATAGACATCAATCAAACGTTTTGGATTACGGGGACCTGGAATAACACAACTTAGAAAGATGTAGGGACTGGTCATGCACATTTCAGGAGGAAGATTATACGGAGTAAGAAATACCGGCCAACATGAATAAGGTGAAGCAGCATTAGAGAATGGTATGAAGCCATCTACACACAACCCCAATCTAACATTTCATGGTTCACTAGCAAAATCAGGATATACATTATCAAAATGCTTCCATGCTTCACCATCAGATGGATGAGACAAGACACCCGACGACCTTCTATATTCATGATGCCATCTCATATGTGGGGCATACCTCATCGATGCATACAACCTCTTTAACCTAGGAATGAGAGGTAGATAATGCATCGCCTTAACTGGGACCATCTTTCCAGCCGGAGTCCTCTTATAACGAGCATGTCCACAAAATTTATAATTTTCTAATTCATTATCAGTCTTGTAAAACAACATGCAACCATTAACACAATAATGAATTCTATTATACGTCAATCCTAACTTGGAAATCAAATGCTTTGCCTGATAGAAGTTCTTAGGTATGTTAAACTCCGGATTAACTAGTTCACCCAAAAGATGAACCATTGAGTCCATAGCCGCATTAGGAATATTTCAATCTGATTTAATATTCATTAATCTAACCACAACTGACAAGGCAGAATGAGGATTCTCTTCACATAGTGGACGACTAGACTCTTCTAATTGATCATAAAAGCGTCTTGCTTATTCATTAGGAGCTTCATCAAAATATTATTCGGGTTCCATCCCACCTTGAACCTCGAAAGTGTCATTGATTTTTTCATGAACCCTATCATGTTCAACCCTAATTTGACCATGTGGTGTAAGAATATTATATTCATCCACAACCAACGAATTATAAAACCATCCAATCCATCTCTTTTTCCATGATCAATCCATACAAAATATCTAGGCTTAAATCCATTACGGTACAAATGAAGCATAACTGTATCTGGTTTAAAAAAATTTAAGCACTTACATGCACTATAAGGACACCTAACCAATCCATTATTCTTGAAAATGTCAATTGTCATTGTAAGTTCAATAAAATCTCTAACACCGTCAATAAACTCAGGTTTCAAACCAACACTAGTTTCATAATGCATATTATACATCCACAAACGATGATCCATTTACAAAAATATAGATATTCAATTATATTATAAATTAAATTTAATAATAATTTTACTACATTAATTCATTGTTAATATAAATTAAGTCCAAGTTATTATAAATTAAGTCCAATTTATTATAAATTAAGTCCAAAGTATTAATTATATTAATTCTAATTAAGTCAAAGTTATTATAAATTAAGTCCAAAGTATTAATTAAGTTTAATTATTAAGTTCTAATTAATTAAAAATTCAAGTTCAAGACCAACTTCAAGTTCAATTTCTAAAGTATATTCAAGTTCAATTTCTAAATTCAAGTTCATATTATAAAAGTTATTAGTTATATATAAAGTGCAAATCCAATAATTAGTTATATATTCAAATTCTAATTAAGTTCAATTAGTTCAACATCTACAAATTAAAGTTAAAGCTTAATTAATTAATGAATACTAATTAATTAAGTTCAAATAAGTTCAAGTTCTAGTTAAGTTCAAAATTAAGTTTATATTATTTCCTAATTAAGTTTTCAAGTTATTATAAATTAATTAAGTTTAATAAAGTTCTAATTAATTTATATTAAGTTCAATAAGATTTTCAAGTACTACAAAATTCTAATTAAGTTCAAATAAAATCCAAGTTCTAATAAGAATAAAAATTAAGTTCTAATAAATTAAAGTCAACAACATTTCAAGTTCATATTCCTAATTAAGTTCAATTTATAGTAAATTCAAGTTATAATTAATTATAAGTCCTAATTAAGTTGTAATTCAAATCCCTAAAATTCCAAATTCAAACTAGCTAGATTGTGTCCCAAATTCAAACTATTAGTCCTAAAATATCAAATATAATTCAAACTAGTCCTAAATTCCAAATTCAAACTAGTCTTAAAATCACAAATTCAAAGTACTCCTACAATTCAAAAATCAAACTAGTGCTAAAATCCCAAATTCAAACTATTAGTAGTCCTATAATCTCAAATATAATTCAAACTAGTCCTAAATTCCAAATTTAAACCAGTCTTAAAATCACAATTTCAAACTAGTCCTAAAATCCTAAAATCTAACTAGTGCTAAAATCTCAAATTCAAACTAGCTAGCTATTCCTAATCCCAAATTCAAACTATTAGTCCTAAAATCTCAATAATAATTCAAACTCTAGTTAGTCCTAAAATCTGAAAATCAAACAAACTCAAATAATACCCAAATTCAAACAACTCCCTTAAATTATACCCTAATTCAAACTAAACCTACAATCCCAAAAGAAAACTAATTAACTCAAGAAATACCCAAATTCAAAAAAATCCTAAGATACCCTAATTCAAACTAACCCTAACATTAAAATTTTCAATTCACTCACTAACTAATAATCCTAATTCAAACTAACAATCAATAAACACAAATTCAATAAACTATTTACAATTAAATAGCTAACAAAATCAAAATATAGTTCAATTTGAAATTTTTTTTTGATGCATTATTGAACCCTAACCTTAAGGGAGAAGGAGAGATTGAAGAGAGAGGAGAGGCAGGCGGCGTCTGGTCCGACAGCTCTGGAGAAGCAGGCGGCGGCGGCTAGCGAGCGGCGGGTCCGACGGCAGTAGCGACATAGTGGTGGTGGTGAGGAGTGGAGAGAAAGAGGAGAATTTCACAAACGGGGAAATGGGGGAAAAATGCGGATCTGTTTTAGATATTTAATAAAAGCGACGGACAACGTCTCTATGTCCGTCACTTTTTTAAAAATAGTTGACCAACATTTTGACCAAAAAGCGATGGACTACGAGATATTGTCCGTCGCTTTTTAAAAATAGTTGACCAAGTATTTTCATCAAGAAGCGACAGATATAAAGATGTTGGCCGTTGCTATAGTAAGAAAAAAATTAATATCTTAAAATAAATTAAAAGCGATGGACAGCGTCGTTAATATTATAATTTATATAAAAATATTTTTAATAAAAGTGACGGACGGCGTCGCTATTTATATCAAATAAATAATTTTTAATTATATATCTATTTGGCGCAAAAATCCGCGAAAAAGTGACGGACTAAGAGATGTTGTCCATCGCTTTTTGTCAAATAATTTAAAAAATAATTTTTTTAATTAAAAAGCGATGGACAGCGTGGCAAAAATCATCATTTTTTTGAGCGACGCTGTCAGTCGCTTTTTACTCCGTCGTTTTTTGGCAGGTTTTTAGTAGTGAAAGTTAAAATGATGTTTCAATGAAATACCCTTTGACCTTTTGTTGTTTTCTAGAAGTTTCAATCAAAGTTGCTACTTTAGCATGTTACTAATAGCCATAAATGATTCGGCAATGCAGTGCATGTCTAGGAAAGTAGTTGAGTTAGAATATATAGATTCGAGTAAAAAAGGATAGACGATTAATTGAATAAAAAAACTTGTATACACAAGTCGGCTATTGCACTAACCATATTGGTATTGAGTGTAATTGTATACAATTCATATGACAAATAGTTTGTGCGACCTGTGAGCATCAAGAGCTTATCATTAAGGTTTTACAGGCCCTACATAGGAATTCCATCACATGTGGAAAGAATTCATTACAATTTTAAGAACACTATTACTCACAATACCTCATACTTCATTCATTAATTCAGTAGTTACTTATTCGATCGTTCATCCTCTTAAAGAGGTTTACTGTTGGCTTGGGTCTTGTCCACCATGTGCGAAGTGGGAGATGTAAGTTTTGGATCATGGGTCGCCCATGTGGACCGACCCGACTCGACCCGGTTCTGCCCGACCCCATCCAATTTAATTAATTATTTAATTACATGGATAATCCTTTTTAAAAGATAAAAGGGAACAATTACAAGGTAAGTGCTTAGCCTCTCCTTAAAATACTCCTAATGGGAGTGTCTTTGGAGAACGTGGGAAAACAGACAAAAATGGGAGAACGTTAAAAATTAGTGAAAAAAGAAAAACAGAGAAAACAAAAAGTCATCCTTTTGCCAATATTCAATCGACACAATCTTAGATCCAATATTCAATGTTCAATCTTCAACCTTTTGAAAATATTTTCTTACATATTGTGTTTACATCAAATAAATTCATGGTTAATACATGTCAAAATTATGAAATTTATATACTTAATAAATATACAAATATTATAGAATCAAAAGGAGAAATTACCAAACAAAAAGTAATGTATTATCATCTGTATTTTATTTATGTTGTTATTGAAGTGTTTTTAAAATCTGACGTAAGTTAAATTTAAGTGTTCTTTAATATTTGAATCAATTATAAGTTGGTTACACACGCGTGTGCGTACGCGCGTTAGATTACCAATATCAATTCAAGTCAACAGTTTCATCAAAAATGTATGTACAAAAGGGTGTTTGTCCGTTTTTACGTCTTATTATAAGTCATAAACATTTTCATTTGTATAATCAGAGATAATAATTATAATAATTTCAAAGAGAGGTGTTACATTACTCTTCCTTCGGCTAGCTTTAAAATATGTGTAATATAAGAATTAGGTAGAAGAGATTGATGAGACATACTATTAATTAGAGAATACAAATAGTGGGATATTTGTTTTATAACTCATGGGATATATAATTAGATGTAATAAATATGATTAGTTCTTTTAATTATTAATCAAATTGATTAATGAAGAATGAAAGGAAAAAAAATAAAAAAAAGGAAATAAATAATTTTCTACACCATAGAAAGGTGCTAATATTTACCTTATCTTTTTATTATTTTTATATATTATTTATTATATATAGATATCACAAGAATCGTATGACATTGATGTAACCAAAACTAATTTAAATCTTTTTTATTTTTATTATTTTGTGAAGATTTCTAGTAAATATATTTAAGTTTAAAATATGTTTCACAATTTGATGGACTCAATTAAGTTCACTTTTCTACTTCTACAAATTTCCTTATATTTTTCATGATATAGAATTAATATTAAATAATTATAATTATAATTGGTCATTATCCCTTTATAGATTTATTATTTATTTTAGCTTACGAAGACCACATATCAATAAATTAAAGTGAATCAACGAATATATTCTAAAGTTTCTCAAGAGTTTTTATAATGATGAAAATTTTAATTAATGATCGATCTGTTGTAAAACTAAAGCAAAATAAGACAAGAAATATAGAAGATGAAAACAATAGAAATATAGAGACACGATATGAGAGTATTTCTTATTCTTCAAAGTATTCAAGTGCATACAATATAAACACTTATGCCTCTATTTATAGTATAACATAGAGACATACAAAATGTTAGTCATAAACACGACATTAACATGAATATAATGGAGGAGGTTATGGAGGTGAAAGGTTTCAAGAATAATGGTCATAAAAGTGGAGGTTATCTTCATAATGGAGGGAAGTAATGAAGATAATTAGTCATAGTAACTTCTTGGTGTAGTGGACATCCATATCATAATATTTTATAACACTCCCCCTTGAATGTCTATAGATAATGTGCCTTGTTAAAACCTTACTAGGAAAAAATCCTGTGGGAAAAAATCCTAGTGAAGGAAAAAGAGTACACAAATCTTTAATACACTTTGAATGTTGCCTCGTTAAAAACCTTATCAGGAAAATCCAATTGGGATATACCATGGTTAAGGAAAAGAGTACAACGCATATTTTTTCTCCCCTGATAAAAACTTCACTTGATATCTCAGAGACGATGCATTCCAATCTTATATCACAACTTCTCAAATATTGATGTTGACAATCCTTAGTGAATAAGTTTACAAGATTATCACTTGAATGAGTTTTTGAACATCTATCTCACCATTTTGTTGAAGATCATGTGTGAAAAAGACTTTTGGTGAAATATACTTTGTGTTATCTTCTTTGATTGTATCCTCCCTTCAATTGAGCTATATATCATTTTTGTATATGGTGTCTGGAATATCCTTTTCAAAAGAAAATCACATATTTTCTGAATATGATAGATCATGATTCCAACCAAACACACTTCCGACTTACTTTATAGATCAATATTATTCTGCATGATTTGAAGAAGTGGTTATTCTTTGAATGCCAAGATATTGTTGTGCCTCCTTATGTAAATAAATAGTCCATTTGTGATCGAGCTTTATTGTAATGACCTGATTCCGTCGTTAGGGAAAAGCCAATGGAGAAAGAATTGGGGTTAGAAAACTTTTTGGTAGTAACTTGGAATTTCCTAACCTAGTCCAGATTTGGACGAAATCAGAGTCAATAAGGTGTAGGGAAATCTAGTAACGAATGAGAGACCTAATTATGAATTTGATCACATGAATGGATAGATAAGACGTTAAGGAACCTGTATGACTTTATGAAATTGAATTTGGGTGAGTAGAACTCCCGAAAGTGATCATAGCGTGAAATGGTATTTTCTAAGCGTCATGGGAGGAAGGTGTGTTGTGAAATGGGGGTTTGGAATTCTTAAATTTGCTCACTATTTTCGTGCAAGCTGTTGTTGCAAAATTACTCCCTCCAGGGCGGGGCCGCTGTAGCAGGATTAGGCCCGCCATGGTGGGGCAGATGCGACTTAAATCGGAAATAAACACCCAAAATATTTTATTCTGCACTTTTTGACTTTGAGAGCTAAGGAACGATCCCAACAGTTTTCTTAACAGTTTTCCACCATTCTTGAGGCTAAAGGTAAGGTTTTCACTCCTCGAATCCATTTTTCGATCCGTAGAACTTAGTTTCTTAGGTGATTATTGTTGGGGAAAGGTTTTTGGACTAAATTGGATGGTAGGAAAAATCCCTAATTTGGGTATTAGGATCTTGGGTTGGCCTAGGGTTGATAATGTTGATTATAATCCGGGTAATTAGGCCTCGTTTATTGATCCTTGTGTTAATTGTATATTTTTAGACCACGAACAAGCGGGAAGAATCTAGAAAGGGAAGATTCAAGTGCCTTAGGGGATTCAAGCTTGGATTCGAGGTAGGTGATGGTTGTGATTTTATATTGGTGTGATGTATGTTAGTAATTACTCCATCATAATGCATGTATGTATGCTAATGTTGCATTATTCATCATACTAATCGTAAATGAGTATGAATGAAGAATTGTATGTCATGAATCAACTCTTGATTGTATGATTATGAGAATGTACATTGTGATTGTGATTGTGATTGTGATTGTGTCTTGTTGAATGGATCAGGTGTTACGTTCCGACATACTAACTGGGATCGGTTTCCACGTACTGGCATAAACATGGGATCGGGTGTCGCATTTGACACACTAACTGGGATCGGTTGCCATGTACCGGCATAAACATGGGATCGGGTGTCACGTTCGGCACACTAACTTGTATATGGTACCACATACTGGTACACTAACAATTTGGGTATAGGTTCCATGAGAGGACCATTGAATTGGGTTCCATGAGAGGACCATTGAATTGTGTTATGTATCTACTTGTGATGATTACGTTCATATCTAATGATGATTGATATTGGAAGACTGTATGTTGCTCTGAAATGATAACCAATGTGTATTATTTTAGAAAATGCATTTAGTATTGTTGTCATAAAATGTATGGGTTGTTTAACGAATGATGAAATTACGTTATGCCAATTGAGGTTAGAAGCTATACTATGATTCCATGGATTAATGGTATATCAAAGTGAGACATGATACGACTACTACAATAGCAACAATGCTTACTTGGTTAAGTTATTAAGTGTGTTGAAATTGTGGAGAACTTGGGCATATGAGGAGGAAATTAGTGAGGCAGTGGAGGCAGGGGAAATGGTAATGCGGGTAGAGGAGCAGTGTAGCCAGGCAAGGAAGTTTGCCTTTCAAGATGACAGGGCTTAGTTTTATGCCTTTTCGGGCAAGATCGAGGCTAAGGGTCAGATACAATGATCACAAGTACTCTTATTGTTTGTGACCAGATGGCTAATGTGTTGTTTGATACGGGTTCTACTTATTCTTATGTGTCCGTGCGATTTGTCTAAGAATTTGATATGAATTGTGATATACTTGCTGCCCATCTATGTTTCTACCCCAGTTGAAGAGTTAGTCATAGTCACCCATGTATATCGTGTTGTCCTGTTGTGTTATGGATTTTTAGACTTGGTTTGCTTTGGTTATGCTGGATATGACTGACTTGATATAATCTTAGGCGTGACTTGGTTGTACCCCTATTATACCGGGCTTAATTGTAATACTAAGTCGATAACTCTAGAGATCCCGAGTATGGAAATGTTAGAGTGGGAAGGGGTGTACAAGCCTAAGCTAGCTAAGATCATATCTTTCGTGTGGGCTAGGAAACTGGTGGGACAGGGTTGTTTGGCTTTTTATCTCATATTCGGGATATTGGGGTTGAGTCTCCCTCTATTGAGTCTATTCCTGTGGTGTCAGAATTTAGAGAACTGTTTCCTACTGATTTGCCTGGTATGCCTCCGGATAGAGATATAGATTTCTGTATTGACTTGGAAACTGACACTCGCCCCCATCCCCATTCCTCCTTTATCGCATGGCTCCGGTAGAATTGAGAGAGCTTAAGGCTCAAATACAAGAGCTTCTTGATAAAGGTTTCATCCGTCCTAGTGCTTCCCCATGGGCTGCTCCTGTCTTGTTTGTTAAGAAGAAGGATGGTAGTATGAGGACTGGTGATTTTATCTTAAGCCATAAATGGGTTGATTGATACCGGAATGACTAGCTTATGGATAAGGAAAGTTCCATTGAGTATACTTGGGTGAAGGAAATTGAAGTATTTTAGTAAGAAAGTGCATATAAAATTGGGTTAATCCTTTGAATTTGATGAGTTTACTTGAGTTTGAGGCGTCGTATTGATGAATAGGTTGACTTCGTAGTAATAGTCAAGGCTGACTGAGCGTAATGGTAATAAGAGTTTGTGATGGATTGTGACGGGATGAAACTATATAATAAAATTGTTGGTTAAGCAAATTTTTGTATAGTAATTACGACTTGGGAGTATCTAAGGTTGTGGTTTTCTAATATTTGGTGAGAAACGTGGTTGTATGGAAAGTTTTAAGAGATGGTGGGACACCATTCAAATAGAATTTAAAAGAGCTAGAGTCATGATGAAGAAAAATAGTGGGATGTAGTACAACCTTTAGAGAGAGGCGAGAGCAAGAATATTTTATTTGATTGCAAAGGATAAAGAGGTATCTTCAGAGGGGTAGATAATTGGGTTTAGAGACACGTGATTTCATTCGTTTTTTTTGGATATGGTAATAGTGTCACGGGATTGGTAAAAAACTATTGAGAAAGACTTGAGAAAGGAGTGTACAGACATTAGCTCGAGTGTGATGATAAGTTCTTTGGTTTTGTTTTTGAGTTTAGTGATGTTTGCGTAATCAAGACACAACTTCCAATGCAAGTGTTTATGATCATACAATAGTATAGGGAGTGGTTCCTGAAAATTAGTGGTTAAGCGCAAAAATGCTAAAGCTAACCATAGCTAAAGACTTTACCGAATGTAGACATGACAAATTTAAGGGTTTGACATGAGTGTCAATTATCAATGGGGGGTTTGTAAGCAAGTAAAGAGCAAAATCAGTAAAAATAAAGAGAGATACGGATGCAGAGACGGGATTCTTGGGATGTGATAGGAATACAGGTTAGACTAGACTATTGGGTATATGTTTTTGATAGTATATTCGTTGAATATTTGTGACTAGGCTAGACTATAATGGGGGTAAATTCTCTCTCGAGCAACTTACCCTGAATCAAATGGGTTCCTCTTGGACACCCACTTGCCGCATAAAGAACAACCTCCTCCTTAGCCCACTCACTCTCTCGAGCTGAGTGTGTGGGAGAAGGACTGTTCACTCTCTCGAGCTGAACCTCATGTCGACCTACTCCCACCGGCCATCAATTTAGTAGTCTTAGTTTTACGACATCTCTCTCGAGCAAGCCGAAAACACAAAGGTGAAATCATATTTGCAACTACAATTTCATTAAGTTCCAACATAACTACTAAACAAAATCACATCTAAACAACAAATAAACTATCAGCAAGCAACACCCAACTATTAATCTAACTCATATTCACAAAATCACACCCCAAGAATTGGGGTTTTAGCTACACATGTAAAAGAGGTAAAAATGTAGACCAATCTCAGTTTCCATCAATGGGTATGCAAGATTAAGTCTTAAAACAAGTCAAAGTGAAGAATACACAAAACCTAAGTCCAAAATCTTGGAGTTGAAACCCTTTGAATCTTCAAGTTTTTCAAAACCCTCTCCAAGCTTAGACAGAATATTCTAAGTCTGATATTAAAACTTAATAATAATATTTGATAATAATAATTTCTACTCTGATGCTAAGCCAAAAAATTTCAACTAGTATTTATAGTTTTCAGAAAATGTGCTGCAAAAGATCACTCGGCAAAGTTAGTTAGGATCGGCGATCAATTCGGTGATCTGCCCTTTGGTCTAGTTCATCGCCGTCTTACGTTAGCCTTCAGCATCATCGGGTTTTGGATAAATGGGCGACATAGTACAGCTTCGCGGAACTGCTCGGTGATACGCCGACTGCTCCTTTTCACCGCTAGGTTGATCCTTTCCTTCAAGGCTCAGCACACTGGAACAAAAGGTGAGGATAAAACCTTTTGGCGACTCGCCGAATGGGTTCGGCAATTTTCAGATCTTCATTTCTTCATTCTTTCAGCTAATTTTGTTCCTTTTTGCTAAGTAGTGTCCATGCTTTCCCTCAAGCTCTAAATACCTAAAACTTGAGGGTTTTCATCAGATATTAAGATAAAATATGCATTTGAGGACACTAATTCTATCAAAACATAGCCCTAAATGAGTCCAATTTGTGGACTCATCATTTAGTCATGTGTACGATGGGATTTTAGCGAAGGATATTGTAAGATTGATGGAGATGCATTTAATGATATGCGAAGATCCATGAATTAATAAAATACTTCAAGGTACAAGCTAATATTGATAGATAAGGAGATTGTGTTATACAATTGAATTTACAATTCATATTTTTCATTATAATTTTACATTCGTGATGATATATTTTGCCAAGATATGAATTGGCAATGTGGGAAACGATCAGTTGTATCCAGTATTGAGCATTTGAAAGGACTTACACCTGGGCTGAGTCGAAAAATTTATTGCTTTTGATTGTTAAGTACCTAAGAAAGATTTTCATTTAAAAATGTGGGTTTATAATACGGTAAATGGTCGGAGTGTTCATGATGGTTGTTAGTATTGAGAGTGTGGACTTCAGTGGAATGATGTGAAGAGTATGTGGAGTCAACTTAATGGAACGGATTGGTATTGACTCTTCAGAGGAAAACCTTTAGTGTTATTCTGTAAAATTCTGACGTGACCATCTATTTTATTTTGTACACGATGGTGAGTATGTTTCACTAGCTAATATCATGGGTGGTTTCACTTTTGTGGGTGGATCCCTAGTGGTGGATCAGGGGTACCAATCCTACGATGTTCTCTTGGTTGAGTGGGATGATTGGGACGACTTGGTTATTTCAGATGATATATTTGGCGTTGTCTTGAGTAGTTAAAATATTTCAGTGGTTCTACATGTACCACCTTGCCTATGAGAGTTCATAAAAGAGCTACCATGTGTAATTATGGTTGTTCGACAATCTTAATATTTATCTTGTCGTCGAAGTCATGTAACGATTATATGTGGTTGAATGTGGGGATCATTGAGTCCAATTCTACTGTTCTTAAGGTAATCTACAATCACAATTGCTAAATCTAGCATTTAGATAGTGTTGTTAGAGGGTTTGTATGCTATGACATATCTTTCAATGAGTATCTGATGTCTAAAGACCAAATTTTTGTAACTTAATCTCGTGGAAATTTATGTTGTGGGATGGAGAAGTTGTTAAGAACTATGATTGTGGGGTATTATGAGTGTGTGTTGGTTGGTTCAGGTTCACTTCTAATTGTGGCAGGTATTGATTTAGAATTTTATCATGGTTATGTGAGAAAGGATTCGTCCTGATGTTGTGTCAAAGTGATTGATAACATGTTGCAGACATGTGAACGATCAACTTTGGTGGTTATAGGGAATAACTTTGTTGTTAGTTAAGTGCACATACAATAATAATTATCACTCGAGTATTGTGATGATTTCATTGAGGAATTGTATGGAAGGATGTCTAGGTATTCACTTGGTTAGTTTGGAGACGAAGATAATATCATAAAGTGAGACTCAGTTGTGTTAGACAAGACCTTCTGTATGAAGAAGAACCGATTGAAATTCTTGATCGCGATGTCCAGAAGCTAAGGACATGCGAGACAAGTATCCCCTATTTTTGAGCAATTCAAGTACTACCCTACCCTTACTTTAGCCAGTCTTCCCTAGTTGATCACTCGGGGATGAGTGATGGGTAAATTGGTAACTATTGTAACGACCTGATTCCATTGTTAGGGAAAAGCCAATGGAGAAAGAATTGGGGTCAGAAAACTTTTTAGTAGTAACTTGGAATTTCCTAACCTAGTCCAGATTTGGACGAAATCGGAGTCAGTAAGGTTGCAACCACCCGAATCGTCGTTAATTAGGAAAAGCAAAAAAATTGGGAATTTACTTGGCCATTGTCCCGCCAAGGCGGGCCGAATGACATTATGGCAGCGGTGCCACGATGGGGTCAGTTGGCGCCAGAGCGAGATAGGCGAGACAGAATGTAAATAGCGCGAAATCCTATTTCCTCCTTCTTCCTAAAATACTTAAATTAGTCGTAAAACAGCCTAGAAACCCCTAAAAAGCTTCTCCAAGCTTGGGAAGGAAGGAAAGGAGATTTCTAGTGTAAGGAGCGTTGTGGATGGCGGATTTTCGTTCAAGATCACCGTCACAAGGTCAGAAACACAAGGATCGAAGCCAAAACTCCGTGCAACTACTTGTCGCCCAGGTAGGCTAGGTTAAATTAATTGAGTAGTTATAAATATGTGCTCACTACGTAATATAATGTAAATCAATGATAGAATTTATGCGTAGGCCTTCGTGCATCGAACAAAAGATGATTAATCATGGGAAGAAGACTTAAGTGCTGAAACTAAGGCTAAGTTGGTCGAATTATCGTGAAGCGTTATAGATCGATGAATACTTCATTATAATGGTTGTGATTTTATGATTATGAGATATATGTTGTTCTTGCTTCATGATAATACGTGTAGGTATGCAATGTTGCATTATTAGCCATATTATTTGTAATGAGATATATGAATGATGAATTTCATGAATCATGACTTGATTGTATGATTATGAGAATGTACTTGGTGATTGTGATTGTGGCTTGTTGAATGGATCGGGTGTTGCGTTTCGACACACTAACTTGGATCGGTTGCCACGTTTTGGCATAAATATGGGATCGGTCGCCACGTTTTGGCATAAACATTGGATCGGGTAGCACGTTTTGGTATGCTAACAATTTGGGTTTGGGTTCCATGAGAGGACCAGTGACTTGACATAATTGTGTATTTTGAGGATTGTGAAATTGAACGTGGTTCGTAATGATAAATGATATTGCAATTTTTCGGAGTGGCTATATGTTTATGAGGACTTATATCTGACTGTTCTTTTGTGTTAAGTGAACTTGTTGTGTAACGTGTTGTCGAATAAATTGGAAAGGCCAAGGGTTCAAAGGTCGTAATAATTGATCGCAAGGGCTGTTCGTGTGTTATAATAGAGACAAGTGGGGGTAGTGTACGTGATGTAATTACTTAGGTGGATGTAACATAAGAGTAAGGGTAGGTAGTGGGTGCTTAGTCGAAATGTTGGTAGTTAAATTTGGGGTCTCTTCTAGGCATTAAAATGGTTAGGTTATGATCAAGAAACTGGTGCATAGGTTGAGTGAGGGTAAAGGTGCAGAAATGAGTGGTTCTATGGAATATTCTTATTGGTTGATTTCATATGTTATGTGGTGAGCGTCGGGTTGACCGATGATACCTATCATTACGTGTGGTTTTGTACTGATATTACTCTTGCTATGCCTTTTTGGCATATACTAGATGCAGATTGGTGATGTTTCATTAGATGTGGACGAAGAATTCTCCAGCAGCTTCTACTTTTCCTTCCGCATGGTAGGAGCTGTGTCTTTTCATTATTATGTCCTGTTGTACTCTTAGTAGCTCTTGTACTAGTTTAGACTAGATCCTTGGGGGTGTTAATTACTTTGCAAGTCTTAAATCGAAATTGTGTCAAAAAGTCCTTATTTATAAAACCTTATTAGTATATTTAATTTCGTTTTCGTTAATTTTCCTCATGTTTTAACTATTGGGATATGAAGGTTCTCCTACTTAGTTGTTAGAGTGGGTGCCTGCACGGCTTGATGGGTTGGGTCATGACAAATTGGTATCAGATCCCAGGTTACCGGTCTCCAAGTAAAAGAGCAAAATGTGGACTAGACTCATGCGGATGGGTGTGTTGATATCCACATCTAATCCTCAGAAGCTATGAAGTATTCTAGGAAGTCGTTCCACCTTCCTTCTCTCATTTTGTGCGAGTGCCACTTGAGGTATGAGTTGAGTCCAATTGGTATCTCAACAAGGTGAACTAGACGTCGTGGTCATGACTGAGGGAACACAAGCAAGGTAAATTGGAACTGAGAAGGTTCCAATTGGTAACTGGCCCTAGGGGTCGTGTAATTGCATGGATGATCAGGAATGGTCATCCATGGAGCAAACTATCTAATGATTTGTACTTTTTGTGAATTGTATTTTTTGAAACTGTAAACACGTGCTTCTTGTTGTCTGAATCAACTACAAATGTGAAGTTGTAATTGCTTGAATGTGATGATGTGATTATGTGCACTATAAATGTGTGTATGAACTTTGATATGTGCAATGTGTTGGCCTAATTGATTTAAGTCGTGCGAGTTGTAAATGCTTGGGTATCGTGAAACTCGTGGTGAAAAGAAGATCTTGACTAGGTTTGATGCAATGGTTTAGATGAAAAACTATGAGGCGATTTGTGAGGAAGATCTGAACATGTCTTGCACTTGTGTAATAACCGCGTGAATGTCTAGGTGTATCCTAGGGATGTGTGGGTTGTGGTGCTGAATTAATAAGAACAAATTGGTTTGCGTATCATGGGTTTAACTTGGAGTAGTCAAGGATTTCTTCTAGCTCAGAGAATTATCCTAAGTTTGTTTGGTAAAGCTGGTAAACTTTGTGAAATTTAGAGAACAGAAAACCCAGAAAAATCTTGGTCCGGGTTTAGGTTCTGTCTGAGCCGCTGGGGAGGGATTATTCCCGCCAGGGCGAGACCGCGAGAGTAGGATTCCTCCCACCAGAGCGGGATGAGGAGAGGCTGAACCTCAGCATGCCTCCCCTGTTTTCCAAAGTTACCCAAAAAGGACCCCAAATGGTATCCGGGCTAACCCCTGCAATTCATTCAATGTTCAGCAAGTCGAGAATAGATTATAAAACATAGAAATTGATCATGTACCACGAAAAACAACAGAAAAACCAGCATCCGTGTGCTTACAAAATATAAGAAAGGCGAAAATATTAAAACAAGGTTCTGTCCAAAAAGTACAAGCCCAAGAAGGGGCGAAGAAACAATCAAGAACCTTGGGACCGAAAAGTGTCAATGTCAGAGTCTAGATCCTCCGGGGGCACCAGGCCTGACATGGCCTCCTCCAGACAAGAGAACTGATGGAAATCTCCCTTATCCACGATGGGAATCTCCTGCCTGGGAGCGACTCAAGTGAACATGCTCTTCACCGTCTTCCATATTCGAACCAGCAAACTGTCCCTCGCCAGACCCTTCCTCTTCTCCTGGCATAGCTTGCGATGGAGTATCTCAAACTCTAGAGCAGTGTTGGGGGAAATCGGAGTGGTGGCAGTGATAGGGCACCCCATCCTCCTCTAGACAGCTACCAAGTCCTCCTCTACCTATGCCATTGAAAGTAGAGGCTGAGACCCGGTGGGATGAGTGTTGTCGCCTCCCTCCTCGTCCGACTCCGTGGCCGCTTGACTGCTACTAGCCCTATCCATCCTCCTCCTCTTGCTCCGAGAAGTAGAAGTCTATCTAACCAAACGAGAGTAAACGAGGGGGGGGGGGGATCCATAGGAAGTACCTCATCCGTATCTCGAAGCGGCACCCCAGCATGTTTGCACAGTGCAGTGATAAGCCGCGGTTGGAAGAAAGCCTTCTTGTTACCCCGATAAACATCTTACATTCCGCGATAATCTACACCCCCATGTTTAGCTCGATGCCCTGCACAACACACTTCACCACCCAGGCCCGAGGAAATGTCACGTCTGTGTGATTGTCCGACGAGAGAATCCTCCTAGTGATCAAGTGAAGCCAACTCTTAGCATCCAGTGACCATTCTGCACTAGTAATCCCTTTAGTGGTAGGCCAATAGACCCTGTCCTGGTGTGCAGGCTCCACTAGTGTGTCCCTCAACCAGCCCAGATCCATCTCCCACAACTTAGCCTCGTACTCAACATTCGAAGACTCATGCAACTCTAGTAACTCATTTATAGAAGTGGTATTTAGGGGGATGTCGACTCCCGGATGCGGATGATGGGGTGAGGGTTATCCCAGCGGACGATGGGCAGTATAGCTTAGAACTCCCGCACCCAGTCAGCTCGTGCAGTAGGGGGAGCCTCGATCAGTGGCGCCCACCCAAACTCCATCAAGTGAGCATAGAAAGCAGGCTCTTTCTCCTCCAGTCGGAGTAAGACAAAGCCCCTCTCACAGAAAAACTTGTTGTTCCGGAAGTCATGGAATCTTTCCCGACTAGAAGCGTCGCGAAATCGAACAAAAGGTAACTTTTCCTCATTAGCACGAGCCATTTTAAAAAGCCTGCAAAATATGGAATATATACATTAGAATACGATAGAAATAAACAGTTTATGATTGGAAAGGGAGGAAAGAAATTTCTGAGTAAAGGGGACTTGGCCACTGGTTCCCGATATCCCGCCACATCGGGATGATGGAGGCCGCCACAGTGGGATGAAGGTCGCCAGAGTGTCCTTCATCTGGGTTGAACACCAGGCACAATCATGGCACCTATTCATCTAAAATTCCCCATTTTTGATAGAATTTCAGCAGATCAGAGTATATAAGGTGTCCTAGAACCTAAATATGCAATTATTTCGGCAAAATAACCCCTAAATATCCCTCAAATTTGAGTTTTCTATTTAGAGACCCTTTAACTTCCCCCACCCTTTTTGGTATCGATTTGACCACATTTTTACGAAATCCTTACACCCAAGACGTTGTGGAGACATTGGGGACGTAAGGGAAGTACCCATGCTACGTTTTTCTATCAAATTAGCAAGCTATGTTCATTTTCAAATAGCGACCCTCAAAACCATTTCTAATCGATTGTTCAGCAGCATGCAATCATAGTTAAGTAAGTACTGAAGTAAAAAATGTAAGAAATAAGAAGTTTACCTTAATTTTGATGTTCGGAGAAGAGCGAATCAAGAGTTTTTTGGAACGTTTTGGGGGAAGAATTTGGAACATAGGGGGAAAATAGATTTTCCCCCATATGTACTGGTTCCCGATCTCCCGCTTCAGCGGGAGATCCTGCGCCACAGTAGCCCTACCTTAGCGGAAGGGCTACCGCTCTGGCGGGTCAGGCTGTGTAAATTAAACGTGTTTGTTTTCTCGTGTGTTGCCCTAAATACCTAACTGACCCATTTTGAGTATAACATTTTTGTGTTTCGATTGAAGGAGTCACCATCCATCGTGGTTTTCGTAATGGACTAATCCTTTAGTTAGAGATAACCCGATCTAGGGCGTGTGATGATCTGTGCACTAGTCATTCGGGTAGGAACGAGGGGTAAATTGGTATCTATTGTAATGACCCGAATCGTCGTTAATTAGGAAAATTAAAAATTTTGGGAATTTACTCTGCCACTGTCCCTCTAGGGCATTCCAGATGCTGCTAGGGCGGCGGCACCACGGCGGGGTAAGTTGGCGCCGGAGCGGGATAGGCGTGACATAATGTAAATAACACGAAATCCTATTTCCTCCTTCCTAAAATACCTAAATTAGTCGTAAAAAATCCTAGAAACCCTCAAAAACCTGCTCCAATCTTGTGAAGGAAGGAGAAGGAGATTCATAGCATAAGGAGCGTTGTGGATGGCGGATTTTCGGTCAAGATCACTGTCACAAGGTCAGAAAAACAAGAATCGAAGCCAAAACTCCGTGCAACTGCTTGGCGCCCAGGTAGGCTAGGTTTTATTAATTGAGTAGTTATAAATCTATGCTCACTGCCTAATCTAATGTAAATAAATGGTAGGATTTATGCGCAGGCCTTCGTGCACCGAACAAAAGATGATTAATCATGGTAAGAAGCCTTAGGTGTTGAAACTAGGGCTAAGTTGGTCGAATTATTGTTAAGAGTTATATATCGATGAATACTTCATTATGATGGTTGTGATTTCATGATTAGGAGATATATGTTGTTCTTGCTTCATGATAATACGTGTAGGTATGCATTGTTGCATTATTGGCCATATTATTTGTAATGAGATATACAAATGATGAATGTCATGAATCATGACTTGATTGTATGATTATGAGAATGTACTTGGTGATTGTGATTGTGGCTTGTTGAATAGATCGGGTGTTGCGTTCCGATACGCTAACATGGATTGGTTGCCACGTTCCGGATAAAATATGAGATTGGTTGCCATGTTTCGGCAAAAACATTGGTATGCTAACAATTTGGGTTCTGGTTCCATGAGAGGACCAATGACTTGACATAATTGTGTATTTTGAGGATTGTGAAATTGAACGTGGTTCGTAATGATAAATGATATTGCAATTTCTCAGAGTGGCTATATGTTTATGAGGACTTATATCTGACTATTCTTTTGTGTTGAGTGAACTTGTTGTGTAACGTGTTGTCGAATGAATTGGAAAGGCCAAGGGTTCAAAGGTCGTAATAATTGATCGGAAGGGCTATTCGTGTGTTGTAATGGCTAGAAGTGGGGGTAATGTACGTGATGTAATTACTTAGGTAGATTTCACCTTGTAGTAAGGGTATGTAGTGGGTGGTTAGTCGAAATGTTGGTAGTTAAATTTGTGGTCTCTTCTAGGCGTTAAAATGGTTAGACTATGGTCAAGAAACTTGTGAGTAGGTTTAGTGAGGCTAAAAAGTGTAGAAGCGAGTGGTTTTATGGCATATTCTTATTGGCTGATTTCTTATGTTATGTGGTGGGCGTCGGGTAGACCGATGATGCCTACCAGTACATGTGGTTTTGTACTGATACTACTCTTGCTATGCCTTTTTGGCATAAATTGGATGCAGGTTGGTGATGTTTCATTAGATGTGGACGAAGAATTCTCCAGCAGCTTCTACATTTCCTTCCGCATGGTGGGAGCTGTGTCTTTTCATTATTATGTCCCGTTGTACTATTAGTAGCTCTTGTACCTCTTTAGACTAGATCCTTGGGGGTGTTAATTACTTTGCAAGTCTTAAACCAAAATTAAGTTTAAAAAATCCTTATTTATGAAACCATATTAGTATATTTAATTTCATTTTCATTAATTTTCCGCACGTTTTCACTATTGGGATTTGAGGGTTCTCCTACTTAGGTGTTAAAGTGGGTTCCCGCACGACCGATGGGTTGGGTCGTCACAAAGGTCTAGGGAAATCTGGAACGAATAAGATATCTAATTATGAATTTGATCACATGAGTGGATATCTAACACGTTGATGAACCCGTACGACTTTACATAATTGAATTCGGGCGAGTAGAACTCCCAAAACTGATCCTAGCGTGAAAGTGTATTTTCTAACTGTCATGGATGAAGGTATGTTGTGAAATGTGGGTTTGGAATTCATAAATTTTCTCACTATTTACGTGCAAGACGCTATGGCGGAATTATTCCCGCCAAGGCAGGGCCGCTGTAGCGGGATTAGGCTTGCCATGGCGGGGCAGACGCGACTTAAATCAGAAATAAAACCCCAAACATTTTATTCTGCACTTTTTGACTTTGAGAGCTAAGGAACAACCCCAGGGGTTTTCTTGACAACTTTCCACCATTCGTGAGGCTAAAGGTAAGGTTTTCACTCCCCGAATCCATTTTTTGATCCGTAGAACTTAGTTTCTTGGGTGATTATTGTTGGGGAAGGGTTTTTGGACTAAATTGGATGGTGGGAAAAAGCCCTATTTTGGGTATTGGGATTTTGGTTTGGCCTAGGGTTGATAATGTTGATTATAATCTAGGTAATTAGGCCTCGTTTAATGATCTTTGCGTTAATTGTATGTTTTTAGACTACGAACAAGTGGGAAGAATCCGGAAAGGGAAGATTCAAGTGCCTTAGGGGATTCAACCTTAGATTCGAGGTAGGTGATGGTTGTGATTTCATGTTGGTGTGATGTATGTTAGTAATTACTCCATTATAATGTATGTACATATTCGAATGTTACATTCTTTATCACACTAATCATAATTGAGTATGAATGAAGAATTGTATGCCATGAATCAACTCTTGATTGTATGATTATGAGAATGGACATTGTGATTGTGGTTGTGATTGTGGCTTGTTGAATGGATCGGGTGTTACATTCCGACACAGACACACTAACTGGGATCGGCTGCCACGTACCGGCAAAAACATGGGATCGGGTATCGCGTACGACATACTAATTGGGATCGGTTGCCACGTACTGACATAAACATGGGATCGGGTGTCACGTAAGGCACACCAACTTGGATCAGGTACCACGTACCGGTACACTAACAGTTTGGGTATGAGTTCCATGAGAGGACCATTGAATTGAGTTTCGTGAGAGGACCATTGAATTGTGTTGTGTATCTACTTGTGATGATTACATTCATATCTAATGATGATTGATATTGGAAAACCGTATATTGCTCTAAAATGATAACCAATGTGTATTAGTGAGAAGTGGAATGCTACATTGATCCTGAAAAGATGACTAATATTGTATATGTTCGGTATATGCCTGTTTTATAATGTTGTGGTTACTTGAATGTGTTTCACTTATTGGGATAGTCGTATGATCCTACTAGTACACTGTGGTTGTGTACTGATACTACACTTGCTTGTTCTTTGTTGAGTATAGAGCATCTTCAGACGGCTATTCATAGACCTCAACTAGGTGACCATTGAGCGTGACCGAATTCAAGGGTGAGCCAGTTCTTATAGGCTGCCATGGATCTCTCTTGTTTAAGTCCACTCTTTTCGGACTCAGACTATTTGTTTAAGGTGTTTGTTTAGTCCCGAGGTTGTACTCCTTGTTCTTAGACTTGTCGTTAGTAGAATTTTGGTGCAGTGACTTTTAAGTTCTAGGGGTTAAACTTTCGCGTTTGTTTGGATAGTTACTTATTTAAACCTTTGGAGTTTTTGGGAACTCCCTAATTTTCCTTATCATTTAAACTGCTTTCGTAGCTTTAAATGTGTAGTACTTTGGTTAAGTTGATTAGTTGGGCTGTAGTTTCGGTTCTCCCACCGGAGGGTTAGTGTGGGTGTCACTCACGACGATCTGGGTCGTGACATTTATGCAGATCAAATAAATATTTTGCACCTACATAATCAAATCATGTTTGCTCGGAGATTGATCATTTCAATTTTATTAAAGCTCTTCGTTTCTTCTCAAAGAAAAGCACACATCTTCTATGTGTTGAGTCACTTGCTTTGTTAGTTTTTTTGTCACAACTTGAATGATAATATGACAATCCTTTCACAGAACTTTCGTTATGTATATCAAATAATCTTCTAGCATTTGATAACTAGATTGCACTAATACATGACATTTTAAATCATTTTCATGAGATTAAAAAGATTCTTTCTCTGTGTTAAGCAGTCTCAAGACCATAAAGTACTCAATGGAATCGCTTTAAGACCTTTTAAATCCTTCAAGAATTTTCATATAACATTCATCGTCTAGTTAGGCATAATAATCATTCATTATACATATTCAAGTATTTCATCTATTGCCAGAATGAAACAAGTCTCATTGCATCCACCACTGGAGAATATATCTCCATTTAATAATGTCAGGATTTTTGCGAAAACCCTTTATGCCCCGAGGCACAAATAGTACTTTATACCTTACGGTTATACTTTCGCACAATGATTCATTTGTATCCCACTGATATATATTTTGATTTATGAACTATAAGTTCAAAAACATCACTTTTTAAAGTGAAACATAATATACTTGAATAGTGCATTTTATTTGGCCAATCATTTATCTGTCCACACTATATGACATATTTGAATTTAAGATCCTCGTAATCATTTATAGCATTGAGTACTACTACATATCAAAGATACCATTGATGATCATTTTGATTCGATTCCAATACGACATAACTTATCGAGATCTCTTCATTTTTCATCATTTTCAGGTACGTGAACCTTTGCCAAAGTTTTATGAAGTGTTATGTCATAGTGCTCTTTCAAAGCACTTACATCATTATCATGACCATTTTCATAATTTGCTCCGCTTCTTCCTCAATGAGTTTTATGTTTGGAATCGATTGGTCTATCACACTTCTGGAGTACCATAGACTCTGTCATTTAAGGACTATTTATTGGAGCATTTGTAGCTTAATTAAAATATTGGGTCAGCAAATACATCTGGAAAATTACTTGGAACATTTTGCAAATGAATTATCTCTTGGACTTCAAGTTCACATTTTAACGAGGATCTAGATAATTCACCCCACACATAATTTTCAGCTGCTAAACACATCTCCCCCTAATGTTAGCAAATCTAACATTTATCCCAACCTCATTTGGGGATCTATCTTTGTGCGTGGTGAAGCAATAAAATCATATGTGCACACATCAAATTTTTAGATGGAAATTATTTGGTTCCTGACCTTGAACCAATTGTGATGGGAGAACCTTCTTGGCTTGATGCATACATGTTAAATAAACACATCTCATACCAAATTTAATTTGAGAGATTTATTCTCATAATTAGTGCTCTAGCTATAATTGGAGGCAAACAATTTCGGCTAAATCAACCAGTATCATCAATATAATTTTATAGTTTGGAACTGTGCTCTTAATTTAACAATTTGAGCAAACAACCTTACAAAAACCAATTTCTAAGTTAATACAAATACACATGTGACTATACCATAGATGCATCTATTAAATCATAATAGTAAGCGGTCCACATGGTGGGTGAACGGGCATATATTCACCTTTTTGTATGTTCCAAATAATTTCAGGGGATAGAATCTCAACCTTAATTGGTACAGTGATCATTTTATCACGAGAACAAACAGTACAAGAAAATTTTCTTGAAGAATCTTTTATTTCTTCAAGCATATAGCCACGTGAATTCTCAACTTATTTTGCATCACATTTGAACCGGAATGGCCAACCGGTTATGCCAACTGATATTTATTCTAGTAAACTTCTAGTTTACTTTTGGATGTGATTCCTTCATCATGCTCATATTTTTATTCAACAAACAAGAGAAAGGTGGGTAACCTTTATGTAAATATTCATAACCCGCTTTGATTATAGTAATCTGAAAATATTTAATCTTTCAATAATTTACAGTCTTAATATAATAAAAAAATTTTCAATTCCTCCGAAACTTAAAAAGTTTCTTTTGAGACTTACTACAATTCCAATATTATGAACAATTTTATTTATTCGGATAGTAACAAATTAGCTCTTTCGGAACTTTCAATTAATTTTGTGTACTACCATAAATTTCACAACACCATTTTTATGGTGACCATCTCCTTATTAATATTATCATGGTCAAAATTATTACATGCAAGATTTATTTCTTGACCACCAATGACAAATTTGTGTTGCCACACAACAACATTTATTTTGGTCATTGCCACAACGCTTATAGAAAAGATTTATTTCTTTCTTTTCTCCTCCAATAGTTCATAATAAAACATACCGCAATATTTGTGTAGTACTCAAAGTATATGACCAAAATGACCATTTATGTCAAAATATTTTTTTTCAATCTCTCAAACCTCCCGTAGAGGTGAGATGTGACATTTATCCAATAATACATGAACAAGTTCTATCCATACGAACACAAGTCACATTTTCTTCAAGAAATGAACCATAACCATTTGTACATGCTCCATAAGTTTTTATTAGAAACTCATTGTCATGCTTTGGCATTATCAAATTTATGTGACTCACCTCAACATCACTTTAAGAGGTCAAATGTACCAAATGTACTACCACTTTGTATTCCTTTATTTTGATGGAAGATTTACAAACTTTTCAAATTGGATTGCATCAACAACAATGTGCCCATTATCTTTTCATACCACTTTGATGGATAAAAATTACCTTCACATTTGAAGGAACATCTTAAGAAACAATGTACCTAATAACCTTTCATACCACTTTGATGGACACAATTACCTTCACATTTGAAGGACCATCTTAAGAACCCATAATGCTCTTCCTTATAATTGATGATCATTAAAATTTTACCACACTCATATTCATACATTCAATCACTTATCCTTTTTTAGACATACTATGCACTGCTACCACATTCACATAAGAGAATGGAGCCAATTAATTGGGCAAATTTCATGACTTTCAGTCAAAAGTATACAACTTTATGTTTGGCATCATCATGTCATTACTAGTGTGCATTAGGACTTAAACCCAATGTATTACCCATATAAGGACGCCTTTGGTCATAAATCAATGGGACTTGAACCCAACTTCTTATCATCATGGTGGATCGAGACTTTACTCAATGTCTTACCCGCTTGGTGCGGTGAAACTTGAATTCACCGTCTTACCCTCAATTCTTATGTCTTATTGAGATCTGATTGCATATTCTCCATTTTAAAAAAAAAGTTGCAATTAGTAAAAGAGCAACTTTCACATATAGCAAACATAAAAATCATATTTGTATGTTATAGTTATAGTTTGCATAATTGCGCTCCATAACACATTTTATGTTTGCTATGGAGCTTTTGATTTGTATAATTCGCTAGATACATCCAATTTTATACAAATTGTTCAGTTTTGTATAAATTCATTTATACATTGTAATTTGTATAATAAGATCTGTATTTGTATAATTATAAGTGTATATGACGAAAATATATATATTTGTATTTATATATACACTTTTCTCCCGCTTTACACAAACACAAACGTATTTTATATATTTGTATACCGAATGGGTAATTGTATATCAAAAATGGCTGATTGTATACCGAACCAGATGAAAAAAAAAGAGATGTTTGCTGCGAATTACAAATAAAATAAACTATGACTATAATATTTAATTTGAATTAATAGTTTGTTATTTCATACAATTTTCTCTTATTAAAACAACTCCACTCCCTCTTTGTAAAGGAGTTGTACGACTGTGATAAAGAAAAGGGAAAAACTATAACTTGAAAAGAATTTGTCTTGTATTATTTCCACTAGAATATGAAGAAATCATTTTAAGCCTCTTGTTTTGACTTTTACATTGAATGTTTTCTATATGAATGACTCATTGTCTCACATGTGTTATATAAAGATTGAATACATTAATTTGTTTTACCCCAATAATTTTAGACTTTGATTTGTGTAATTCTAACAATTTTGTTTCAAAAGAGAATTGAAGTACGAAGAAGCAAATTTATTTTGTTTCTATAAGTGAACACAATATTCTTTTAAAGGCTTATGAGTGAGTCATGTAACACCTTGGCTTATTACCTCATTGATTAAGGGTAAATTGATGAATTCAAGTTCATCGAATCAAAAGGGTAAGATGTTGGATTTAAGTTCTAATGCATCATAGTGATAACATAATGATGACTGAGCAAACTAATGTGCTCTTGATGAAAATTATGAAACACATGATTTTACTCCATTCTCAAAAATAATTGTGGTAGCAATACATGATAAGTCTAAAAGATGACTATTGAGATTGTATAATGAATGTGGGTGTGGCAAAAGACAAAATAATAATAGTCATCACTGTCATAAAAATGAAGAACACTGTAATTTTTTCAGATAGTCCTTCAAAATATGAAGGTTATTTTTGTCATCAAAATGGTATGAAAGGTCATTAGAAACAATATGTTTGTTATGAGACCTAATAATTTGATAAGCTTATAAATCCTCCATCAAAGAAAAGGATGAAAAAGTGGTGATGCATTTGACTTCCAAAAGTGATGTCGGGGTATGTCATATGAATACGATAAATTTCAAAGCATGGCAATGAACTTCTAATGAAAGGAATAATTATGAAGCACATGTATATATGATTATGGTCAATTCCATGAAGAGAATGTGACTTGTGGTAAGTATCATGAAAAGTTGACCATTCTTGGAAATGAACATGTCAAGAGATGATGAAAATTATAAATAAGGACATACTCATGTATGATTTAATAAATATCACACTCACCCCTATGGGAGGTTAGAGAGAAATAAAGAAATTTTATGTTGGTATAAATGGTCATTGGTCAAGTACTTTTAGTACATATCACAAATATTGTGGTACGTTTTATTATGAACTATCAAAATGGCAAAAGAAGAAATAATTCTTGACCACAATAATTTGTTATTGATTATGTATCTTTGTACGTCAAACATATTTTTCCATGTATTAAACAAAAGGGAGAAGATATTAATGACAAAAGTAAATCAAGAAACAAGTTTTACTTGTAATGATTTTGACCATGACAATAATGATATAAATTTCTCCTTGAAAAAGATGTTCACCACACAAACAATGTTATGAAATCTGTGATAGTATTCAATGTTAATTGTGAGCTTTGTGAGCTATTGTGCTACTATCCAAAGAAATAAAATTTCTCATGATATTGAAATTGTAGTAAGTCTCGAAAGAAACTTTTTATGTTTCAAAGAAATAGTAAAAAAAATTATATTAAGACTATAAAATATGAAAAGATTTAAGATCTTCATATAATCAAAGTGGGTTATAAATATTTATGTGAATATCAGTTAGCATGACCGATTGATGACCATCCCGATTCAAATACGATACCAAAATAAATGCGAATTCATGTGGTTATGTATATTGAAGAAATAATAAATTGTTCAAGAATTCTCTTGCGTTGTTTGTTCTCATGATAAAATTATCATTGTACCAGCTAAGGTTGAGATTGTATCTCCCGAAATTTTGAAATATATAAAAAGGTGGATATGGGCTCGTTCACCTGTCATGTGGACCATTTACTATTATATAGATGAATCTATGTTATGATCACATGTGCTTTATTATCAACTTGCAATTTGATTTTTGTTAAGATTGTTTGCTCGAATTGTTAAATCAAGAGAACATTTCATATTATAAAATTATATTGATAATGTTGGTTATATCCAAATGATTTAAGCATAAACTATATGCCTCCAATTATAGCTAAACCATTGGTATGAGAACAAAACTCTCAAAAGAAATTTTTTATGAGATGTATTATTTAGAGTATAGCAACACTTATACATATCAAGTAAACAAGGTTCCCCTATCACAATTGGTTCAGGATCAGGAACCAAAATAATTCTCATCTAGAAATTTAAATGTGTGGTATATTATTCCATTGTTCCACCATTACGCAATGCACAAAGATGAGTCCCCAAATAATGTTGGGTGATAAACAACTGAAAAATAAGTTATACATAATGAATTATCATTGGTATGATCCTCATTTAAGAGATAATTTAAGTCAATTGTCAGACACATTTGCTGATCCTATTTTATAATCCAGTTATGAATGATCCAATGAAAAGTCCTCGAAGGACATAATTTATGGCACACCTGAAGCGTGATAGATTAATCGATTCGTAAGATAAAACTTCTTGAAGAAAAAAATGAGCAATTGATCAAAATGGTAATAATAATGAGACAAGTTCTTTAGAAAGAGCACCATGACATAACACTTTATAAAAACCTTGGCAAAAGTTCAGCTACCTGAAAATAATGAAGGATTAAAGAGAACTCAACAAGTTATGTCACATTAGAGTCGTCAAAATTATAAATGGTGATGATGATCTTGATATTAAATCTGCCGAGAGTTTACAGATAAATGATTGGCCAAATAAAATACAATTCAAGTATATTTTTATTCACTTGGAAAAGTGATTTTTTCGACTTACTTTGTCCATGTACTAAGATATAATGTTAGTGGGGTACAAATGAATTATTGTACGATAAGTAAAATCGTAAAATATAAAGTACGGCTTGTGCATTGAAAAATAAAGCTTTTTGCAAAAGTCCTCACATTATTGTATGGAGATGTATACTCCTAAGGTGGATGCAATGAGGTTTCTTTCAGTCTGACAATATATGAAAAACTTGAATATGCATGATCATTGATTATCATAGCTAGACAGTAAATATTATATGAAAATCTCTGAAGGATTTAAAAGGTTATAAAGTGATTCCATTGAATAGTACCCCAATGGTTCTAAGATTGTATAACATAAAGATCAATTTCGATCTCATTAAAGTGGTTAGAAAGTACCATCTCATAGTGCAATTGGTGCACTTATGTATCCTGCTATTATTATTCATGATAAATAATTTTATTAGTAAGCATGTAAAATATAACATAACTCTTATCAGTGGAGATATTAGAGTGATCAAATATCGATATAAATTATTTATTTTGATCAATTGTGTCAAGGTTTATTGATCATGAAATTGCAGGAAATTATGAAGTTTGATCTCACGAAAGTTATATATTTTCATTTGGAAATACTGTCATATCAAGTCATTCCACAAGACAATCAATTTTATTGAAATTGCTCGTCAGTGCTCGATTGTTGCTGCTAATAAATCGAACGAGCAACTTGTCTACGTCAACAAGATCTCGAATTAAGTGATTGTCAAAAATATATTTTGTTGAGATCAATAAAGATATCCAGAAAATATGTGATCTTTCTTTGAAAAGATACATTCCAACAACATTATATGAAGACATTGATGCATGTCTAGGTCAACAAAAAGGACTGACACATCAAAGAATACTGAACAAAATATATTCTAGTTCTTCTTCTTATTCATGATCTTTAAAAGAAGGATGTAGCCGATGTTCAACACTTCGTATTCACCAAGGCATTTTCAACTTCAACCTTTGACAAGTCGAGATATAAGATTGGAATGCATCATCTTCGAGTTGTTAAGTGATGTTTTAATCAGGGGAGTATAATATGCGCTACACTCTTTTTTCCTTAGCCGAAGTTTGGTCCCACTGAATTTTCCTGGTAAGGTTTTTAATGAGGCAGCTACCTATGCGTATTACAACTTACAAGATATGTGTACTCTTTTCCCTTCACTAGAATTTTTTCCATTGGGTTTTTCCTAGTAAGGTTTTAACGAGGTACATTATCTATGGAAGAAATCCAATGAATAGTAAATACAACATATTGTGATGCTGATTACACAGTTTCTTGAATAAGCTTGAAATCAAGAATACACCTTACAAGTAGCTCCGAAAGCAAGTTCCTATAAGCGGCTTACACAAGCAGGTTCTTATAAGCAACTTACAAGTAGCCCTACCTATCTTCCTTCAAGCAGTTTGTAATGAGGCAACAAACAATACGCCTTAATTATAACCATACATATTTGTTCTTTTACTATAATTTTTCTTTTACATGAACATCTAAGGGGGAGTGTTGTATAATAAAGAATTGGATGTACATGTGAATGAGGCAACTCATCTTGGAGGCCAAGTAGATTACTGTAGCAAGTATACTACTCCAAGTTTGAAGGCTTATAAAACCTTCCATTCTATATGAAATAAAGATATACAAGATAGAAGTAAAAAATAATTACTACTCTTTCTTTCCTTTGTGTCACCCCCCGAGCCTACACATTGGACGTGGCCGGCACTCAAGAACCATTGCTGACCCCAAGCGAACCCTTGGCCTGACTTAATTCTTAGCGGAAGACTTACTCATAATAAAAGCACTTAAAAAAAATTAAACTATAACTCAATTGATAACTTAGAATATTTTAGAAATAAACATTCAACTAGACAAAGTGGCAACTCAAATCTCAACATAAACGAATGAAAATGAAAAGACTCATGAACTAGTGTCTATCTATCTATCTATGAACCGTCTAATACTATGAGGGATGATGAGACAAGATCCCTAATTATCCTAACAAAAACTGAAATGATAAAACATAATAAAGGGATCCTCCGGAAGAAAGGAGGCTCACCAAATAACTCTGGAACTCGACCGGATCAACGAAATGCTGGATGCGGATCCTGATTACCTGTATCTACTTCATAAAATGATGCAAGCCAAATGGCATCAATACATTGAATGTACGAGCATGTGAGGGGAATTATAAAACAATAAATAATCTTGAAATAGAACTAGAGAAACACTAACCTCGTTTCGACTCAACTCAATTCATTTCAATATAAAGCAGTGATAAAGATTCAATATAAAAAAAATCTTTTAAAACAATAGATAGCAACTCAATGTATTGAAAAATACAATAATAACTCAGTTTTGTATATAAAAAATACAAGTAACTATGTGGGAGATTCTCTAACCGATAACCATCACTATGAGCTATGTGATGATACAAAGTCTAGCCCACGCTGCCAGATCTGTCCTATACTTTGTCGGGGTATAGAACCTACTACTAAGTGGATCCACTAGTCTATGCTAAAAATAATTAAGGAATCATCTAAAAAGTATGACCCTTTCTACCCACGTTGGTTACATGGTTTATGGAGACTTTGAGTTATCTAAACTCGTCCTATATCGGTGCTCAATACTACTCCTAAAATGTAACTAGATCATATGTTTAAAAACATAACTCTCTCTGTGGTTTGAAATTATTACTCAAAAAATATTTCTCTTAAAAGTGATGGTACTAAAACTACTCATGAAAACTCTTTTGGAAATCAGTGTTTCCCCTCATCTTAAATGTGAAAAAATTTACTCTTGGGAATACTTAGTTCCCATATATCATTTTATAGAACATGAACTCAGCTCAACTCTTCCTCAAACTCAATGCTTAAGTCTTAAAATAAGTTTAAAATGATTGTGACAGACTTTTTGAAAAGTCTCGAAGAACTCTCTAAACTTAACTCTTAACTCTACCTTGAATTAGAATTATGAATTCAAGGTTAAGATTTATGATAGAAAAAATGGCGTGATGATTAAATGAGTTTCAAATAGTTAATCATGAAAATCAGTTGAAAAACACTGTCTGGGAGCAAGTCCACGGCTCGGAGATGATTTGCAATATTTGGTCTCTAAAATGTTTCGAAACAATGGAGCCCGTGTTCTCTCTATGACACGGAGAGAAAAGTTTCACTTCTGAGGAACAGGTCCGCGATGTGGACCTGGTACTTTATTTTCTCCCCGATATTTTCTTACTCACTTTTTTACCCTAATTCGCCTAGAATCAAATGGTTTCTTTCTAGATCACGTAGATTCGATTACTCAACTTATGTACACGATAATCTACTCCATACCACCCTCAATTCACTAACTTTTATCTTAAGGACTCATCCAATCCATCCTAATTCTAGAACGAAAACAATACTTTCAAGAAACAATCAAGAACTCATTTCTCAACTTCAAGAACGAAACTTCGCTGAAAATAATATGATTGGCTTGTTGGTGAACGAACCCAAAACTATGAGAAACTCACATACCTCTTAGGGATCAAACCCATGGCGAAATTCACAACCAAAAATCTCAAGAACTCGACGAACGCTTGACTTTTCTCCTTTTTTCTATTCTTGAACTCTTTTCTAAAACCCTAGCGTAAATTAGGATTGTGAAAACTGAACCAAACCAGTTTAGACCCCTAATTATTTACTAAAAATTCTTAAATCTAATGGGGTAAGGAAAAGACCGAAATACCCCTCATATTTTTGGGTAACTTTCCTTAACTGGACAACCTGACTTCAAATGGGTATATCTCCCTCATACGAGGTCAAAACTCAGCAAACTCAGTGGCGTTGGAAAGAGGATTCCAAAACCTTTCATTTGATATCTTATGGGCCACCTAACTCATCTCTTACTGAAAGTTATGGTCATTTGAAGTTGACCCTAAACTCATACTTGGCATAACTTGCCAAAATTTCCAATGTTTACTCTTTCCAAAATAGTTCTTTCTAATTCTAGTTATTTCAAATACCGAGGTGTTACAATATCTTACCCTTGGGAAAATTCGTCCTCGAATGAGAGTACTTTAAGTAGACTAAGGGTGTAACATCTAACATTCAGCTCAAACACCCAATAAGCAATATATTACACAACATTTCAACTTAAAATAAATGCTAAGAAGATGATTAGTACCTTAATTTGGAATTTCTCCACACTCAAAGAGATGTGGATATCTCTTCTTCATAACCTCCTCAGCTTCCCATGTAGCTTCCTCAACAAACTGATTCCTCCACAGAACCTTGACTGATGCTACCTCCTTGGTTCTCAACTTGCGAACCTGACGATCTAGAATTTGAACGGGAATCTCCTCATAAGATAAACTATCCTTAATATCAATATCTTCAATAGGTATGATAAGTGAATGATCGCCCATACACTTCTTCAACATAGAAATGTGAAATACTGGATGGACCGCTGCTAACTCTTGCGGTAGCTCCAACTCATTAGCCACGTTACCGATCTTCTTAGATTTTCTGTAAGGACCAATATACCTGGGACTAAGTTTCCCCTTCTTACCAAATCTCATAACTCCCTTTATGGGTGAAACCTTCTAATATACTCAATCATATACTTCAAACTCTAAGTCTCTTCTCCTAACATCTGTATAGGATTTCTGATGACTTTGCGTTGTTCTCAATCTCTCACTACTAAAAAGCTACCAAAAAATGACGGATGGTGTCGCTCCAAAAAGCGACGCCAATTGACACACTGTCCGTCGCTTTTAAATTAAAAAAATATTTTAAAAATTATTTTGCAAAAAGCGATGGACGGCATCTCTTAGTCCATCGCTTTTTTCGCGGATTTTTACGCCAAATATATATATAATCAATAATTAATTGTTTTATATAGGTAGCGATACAGTCCGTCGCTTTTTATTAAAAATAATTATTTATAAATTTAAAAAAAGCCACACCGTCCGTCGCTTTTTATTAATTTTAATTGTTTAATTATTTTTTAAAGAAGCGACAGACGACATCTGTATGTCCGTCGCTTCTTGGTCAAAATATATGGTCAAATATTTTAAGAAAGCGACGGACAATGTCTCTTAGTCCGCACTTTTTGTCAAAATATTGGTCAACCATTTTAAAAAAAGCGATGGACAAAGAGACGTTGTCCGTCGGTTTCTTTAAAATATTTGCATATACCAGACACTATTTTCCCCATTTTTCTTCTCTTCCTTCTCTCTAAAATCGCGTCGACCCCGCCGCCGCCGCTTCTACTGCCACCGCCGACGCCGCTGCTACTACTGTCCCTACCGCTGCTGCTGATGTTGCCCTCCTTCTCCATTGTCTCTTTCTCCATTAATTTAAGGTTAGGGTTTCATAAAATTAGTTTTTAATTATTTCCATTTGTGGTATATTGTTTGATTTTGTTAGTTAGTTATTGAATTTGTGTTTTATTGAATGATTGATTGTATTTGTTCGCAAATGAATTAGGGTTTTTGATTTAAGTACTAGTTTGAATTTGAAAATCTTTAATTTTATTGTGAATTGGGATTTTTGTAAATTTGATGATTGTTAGTTAGTAAATTATTATTTTGAAGTTAGAAGTTAGTATTAATGAAGTTTGAATATCATGAATATATAGGATGAATGTTTGAATGTATAACTAAGTAGTATGAACTTGAATTGAACTTGGAACTAATTAGCTTGAATATATAATTAAGTTTAGAAATTAGATATGAACTTGAATTGAAAACTTGAACTTATTAAAACTTGAATATATATATAACTAATTCTTGGATTTGAATTTTATATTTAACTAATTTTAGAACTTTAATATTAACTTGAACTTGAATATAAGCAATTCATGGATTAGAAGTTTATACATAATTAAGTTTAGAAATTAGATATGAATTAACTTAGATTTAGAACTTGAACTAATTGAACTTAGAACTTGAAGTTTATATATAACTAATTACTTTTATATGAACTTGAATTTAATTAGAACTTGAACTTGAATATAACTAATTCTTGATGAACTTAATTAATTAGAACTTAATAATTAAACTTAATTAGAACTTGAACTTAATTTGAAGTTAATAAATTAGAACTTTGAACTTAATTTGAACTTTGAATTAACCACTTAAAATCTTATTGACCTTAATATATTTGAACTTAATTAAAACTTTGAGCTTAATTTATAATAACTTGAACTTAATTAGAATTAATATAATTAATTATTTGAAATCTTAAACTTAATTAAAATTTATGAATTAATTAAGCTTGCACTTTGTAGATCTTGAAATGTAGTATTTATGAACTAATTAATTATTTATATATATATATATATATATATATATAATAAATATAATTATTAAGTAATTATTATAAATATAATTATTAAGTAATTATTATAAATATATATTAACAATTAATTAATGTATTAAAATTATTATTAAATTTAATTTATAAGATTTGAATAACTATATTTTTTGTAGATGGATCATCGTTTGTGGATGTATAATATGCATTATGAAACTGGTGTTGGTTTGAAACATGAGTTTATTGACGGTGTTAGAGATTTTATTGAATATACAATGACACTTGACATTTTAAAAAATAATGGATTGGTTAGGTGTCCTTGTAGTGCATGCAGGTGCTTAAATTTTTTTGAACCAGATACAGTCATAGTTCATTTGTACCATAATGAATTTAAGCCTAGATATTTTGTATGGATTGATCATGGAGAAAGAGATGGATTGAATGACATGTTTTATAATTCGATGCCTGTGGATGAATATAATATGCTTGCACCACATGGCCAAATTAGGGTTGAACATGATAGGGTTCATGATATGATCAATGATGCTTTCGGGGTTCAAGGTGGGATGGAACCCGAACAATATTTTGATGAAGCTCCTAATGAAGAAGCAAGACGCTTCTATGATCAATTAGAAGAATCTAGCCGTGCACTATGTGAAGGGAGTCTGCATTCTTCCTTGTCAGTTGCGGTTATATTAATGAATATTAAATTGGATTGGAATGTTCCTAATGCGGCTATTGACTCAATGGTTGATCTTTTGGGTGAACTAGTTAATCTGGAGTTCAACATACCTAAGAACTTCTATCAGGCAAAGCGTTTGGTTTCCAAGTTAGGATTGACGTATGATAGAATTCATTGTTGTGTTAATGGCATCATGTTGTTTTACAAGACTGATAGTGAATTAGAAAATTGTAAGTTTTGTGGACATGCTCGTTATAAGAGGACTCCGACTGGAAAGATGGTCTAGTTAAAGCGATGCATTATCCACCTCTTATTCCTAGGCTAAAGAGGTTGTATGGATCAATGAGGTCTGCCCCACGTATGAGATGGCATCGTGAATATAGAAGGTCGCCGGGTGTCTTGTCTCATCCATCTGATGGTGAAACATGGAAGCATTTTGATAATGTATATCCTGATTTTGCTAGTGAAATAAGAAATGTTAGATTGGAGTTGCTTTCAGATGACTTCACACCATTCTCTAATGCTGCTTCACCTTATTCATGCTGGCCGGTATTTCTTACTCCGTATAATCTTCCTCCTGAAATGTGCATGACCAGTCCCTACATCTTTCTAAGTTTTGTTATTCCAGTTCCCCGTAATCCAAAAAGTTTGATTGATGTCTATCTACAACCATTGATAGATGAGCTCAAACAATTGTGGTTTGAAGGCGTTTTGACTTATGATATATCAACTAAGCAGAATTTTGTTACGTGTGCTTCTTTAGTGTGGACTATTATTGATTTTCATGCATACATGATATTGTCTGGTTGGATGACAGCTGGAAAGCTAGCATGTCCATATTGCATGGAAAATAGTAAGGCATTCACTTTAAAGCATGGCAGAAAAAATACATGGTTTGATTGTCATCGCTAGTTCTTGCCAATGGACCATGAGTTTAGAAAGATGAAAAATTCATTTACGAAAAATAAGATTGAAAGTGAACCCCCACCTCCATTACTCACAGGTTATCAAATTTGAGGGAGAGTTTCTCAATTACCTAAAGTTACAGAAGCTTCACCTTCTAGACTTCCTGGATATGATGTTGAACATCATTGAACCAAACAAAGCATATTTTGGGAGTTGCCGTATTGGAAGGACAATCTGCTACAACATAATCTTGATGTGATGCACATTGAAAAAATGTTTTGACAATTTGTTTAACACAGTGATGGATGTTAAGGGTAAGACAATCCAAAAGCTAGAATGGACATAAAGGAATATTGTAGGAGAAAAGAGTTATGGCTGCAAGAATTACAAAATGGTAAAATAGTTAAGCCCAAAGCCAACTTTTCATTCACATTGGATGAGAAACGTGATATTTATGAGTGGGTTAAAAATTTGAGGATGCCGGAGGGCTATGCTTCGAATTTAGGAAAGCGAGAAGATATGAATGAAGGAAAATTAATAGGTATGAAAAGTCATGATTGTCATGTGTTCATGGAAACTTAAATTCCTAACACTTTTAGCCATCTACTCGAAAGGATATGGAAACCAATCACACAGATAAGTCTTTTCTTTTTAAGATTTGTGTTCTGGAAAGTTGTTGGAGAGTAATTTAGATAGGATGGAGGAAAATATTCTTGTTATTACTACTAAGTTGGAGAAGATATTTCCATGTGGTTTCTTTGATGTGATGGAGCATCTTCCAATTCACCTTGTACAAGAGGCCCACTTCGGAGGTCCGGTTCAAACAAGATGGATGTATCCATTTGAGAGGTATCCATTTGAAATATTCACTAAGTTATATATATTCACCAAGTCTTTTATTAACATATATATACATATATACATGTAGAAAAATTGGCATTTCTAAGCAAACAATTAAGCAAAGGGGAAAGATCGAAGGATCAGTTGTTCAAGGTCATATTGGGAGAGAAACTAGTGATTTTTATTCTTATTACTTTTGTGATGATGTGTCATGTAGGAGAAACAAGACCAATCTCAATGATGTAGGCGATATTGATCCTTTATTTCTACCGATATTAATTTTTAATCAAAATGATCGAGGATCTAAAAAGAGTGGAAAGTGAGGCTTCACTAATACGGAAATGCAATTAGCTGTGACACATATTTTTCTTAATTGTCCAGAGATTCAACCATATCTCAAGTAAGTGTTAAAATATGCTATCAAATTACATACTAATAAGTAATCATTAACTAACGAAATACTTGAATGTTAAATGATCAGGTTATTGGTAAGCACATGTGTTAATGAAGCCATCTATACATAATTTTCCAAATGGCTAACAAACTATGTAAGTGTGCAAGCTTACATTGAATCACTAAGTATTTAAGAATATATTAATGTTATACTACATTATATTACTTGAAATAACAATCACGTTGGTTTACGATGAATACTCAAGTGTTCAACATTTGCAATTAGTGAAAGAAGAAGCATTTGGTCCTAAATCTCAAGTACTGATAATGAATAAGTATTGTGTTAATGGTTTTAAGTTTCAAACCGAAGAAGTTTCTAGGAACATGAAAATAGTGGTGTCTACATACAAGGTGATGTTGATGGTACTGGCCAAACTACTGAATATTATGGTGTCATTCATGAGATTATTGAAGTGAGGTATTCAGGTTGGCCTAAGAAGAAGATTGTATTGTTTCGGTGTGAGTGGTTTGACCCATCATATAAAGGCACAAAGGTGGATCATCATCATAATATAATTGAGGTTAAGCACACCAGGAAATACAGAAGTTATGATCCTTTTATTGTTGCACAAAATGCTAAACAAGTGTATTACGCTCCATATCCATTGTGTAGAGACAAAGATGATTGATGGGTTGTTATAAACACTAAGCCTGTGGAAAGAATTGAAATTGACAATGTCTTAGATGTGGCGTTTCAAAATGATGTTGTAATTGTTCTTTAACAAGTTGATGTTGAATTGGAAACCACACTACAACATCCTCAACACATATTAGAAGAAGTATCTGATGATGAGATAATGAATGTTGAGGAAGAAATATCCAAGAATGATAAAAATGAATCATTTGATGACGAAGAATGGGACGATAATGAAAATGAAACAACTGAGGAGGAGGAATGGGAAAATGATGGAATTGAAACAAACGAGGAGGAATAGTAGTAGAATGAAAGCTAGTATATATGTAAGTTAATTTATTTTGCTAATTTTATTTAATTTATGATTTTTATAAATTATACATGTAAATTTTCATTCAGATGTCATCAGGCGGTGACGGTGATAGACATCGCGAGCATCTTGGAGTTAGCCAGACTAATAAGGCTAAAAAGAAGAAGTCTAGGAGACCCATAGATCCTGAGGATATTCCAGGATCTATTTCTTCTGAACCAGAGCGCATCAGTCATGATACTCATTTATTTGCTCCTTCATTTGGTACGGCGGATCCTCGGGCATATTATCCTAATTATCGTCAACCAGTCAGTGCTTCCTCTACTTCACAGGCATTGCCTCCATGGCACTACGAGGACCTACCTTTATAGGCTATTCGTAGACCACGACCCCTATCGGAAGGTAGGATATCGGACGGTACTCCATCTCCCACAGGTACATCTCCTCAGTTATCTGCCATGAGGATTGGAGATTCTAATAGCGAGCAGTCGGATGCTATGGACAATACGCTTCCCTTGACTCAACATTTAGTGCATCCTGGTGTATCACCTTCATCTACAATTGCACCTAGTGCTACACCATATGATTAGATGTCAGCTCTAGCTCCTGGCCAGAAGGATAGACTTGGTAGAGTCATGATTGAGTCAGATGGATCATCATAAGTTTGTTTTGTTATCTATTTGTTAGTTTATTTTATTTATTTCTTATACTTTAATATATTATTCATGAACTAACATATTTATTATGTGTTTTGCACATGGCATCCTGCAAAGGATATTGCCCGGGATTTACAAGACTGTGTTAGCAGACTTTATATACATGCTTATCACTCTTGGAGCGAGATTCCAAACAGTATACGCTAGGCGATGTTTAATGAATTTCAGGTATATATTTTTTAGTTAAGTTTAATAATTTTAGTATACTTTAATTTTTCTTACTATTGATCTAATTAACGCTATTCAAATTTTTTTCAGACTATCTGTACTTGGGAATTGAGGTACAATTTGGTCATTGCGACCACATTTGAGAGGAGGGCATCTGCGAGACTGTCTGGCTGGGTAAAAAAAGTTTGGGATACTGATCAACGTCCGAGTTGGATGTTGCCTCATGTTTTTGATGAATTACGTCAGTATTGGAACACAGATAAGTTTAAGGCAATGTCAGAACAATCCAAAAATGCTAGATGCAGTCTTAAGGGTGGCTCGTTGCACACCGGAGGTGCAAAGACAGTTGGAACAATTACAAGAGAGATGGTAAGTTCTAATTCAAACCTTTAAATAAATAATTAGTTGATTCATATATATATCGTTATAAATTTCAATTTTTATTTGTAGGAAAAAAAATTGGGGCGCACTCCCATTGGACCGAAGGTTCTCGAAAAGACTCATGTGAAGAAGAAAAAAAAAGAGTTGGATCCGGATGTGTGAGTGAACGAAAGGGTCGAATGAACTTTTGTAGGTTATTTAATATGAATAATATATATTAATAGTGAATATATTTATGATATGTATATATATTTATGTCAATTTTTATATTTAATATACAAAATGTGTTTCATTAGTATGTCGCTGAGAATCTAGATAGTTTGGTCCAAATTACACCTGAACTGTCCACCCAAATTTGGACAGAAAAAGTGGTAGGGGGACACACAAGGGTAGAGTCTATGGTATAGGCTCAAGAAATGATGTAAGACGACTCCACTCAGGCTTACAAGGTATTGGATCTTTCACATCAAGCCGAGGCACTTGACGGTGTTCAGATTGCTGCTATGTCGGCTCAAATAAAACAACTTACATCGGCACTGGCAGAGTCAGACTGGAGAAAGGTAGTTGAATAACAAAGCATGAGTACGACTGTTTAGGAAATCAAAGAACAAGTGATGAACCTCGCTCGTCGACTTACTACATCTTCTCCTGCCGAGGACACCGACGACGACAGTGACGAGGATGATGATTTTGTAGATCGCACTCCCTAGTTTAGTTTAGGTCGCTTTTATGAAGTTTTTGAAATTTTGAAATGAATTTTGAAAGACTTTGTAAGTCTTTAAATTGTGATTTTGACACTTTTGAATGTTAATTTAAGTTTGTTGTTTATGCTTTGTGTAGCTTCTTTATAATATTGTGTTTGATTGGGCTGAATTGAATTAAATTGCATTTGTAGGTTGGCAGCAGAATGTCAAAAAAATAGCAGAAAAAGCGACGGACAGGGTGATTTTGTTCGTCATTTTTCTGGTTATTTTTTAAAAAAACCCAGAAAAACAACGGACAGTGTCCTTTAAACTCTGTTTGGATCATTGTTACCCATTGTTTTATAATGTATTGTATTGTATTGTACTCTATTATACTGTATTGTATGGTAGATACAATGTTTGGCTAGACTGTATTGTTTGTTGTTGTTTAATAACATTTTAATTGTTTGGTTTGATTGTATTGTACAGTATTGTAATTTATAAATTTACTAAAATATCCTTAATTATTCTAGGGTAGGAGGTTTGACTAGAATTAAATAATATAAGGTAAAGGGTAAAATAATATTTTGAAATATTATGTAAAGATATAATTGGAAAAAGAAATTAAGTAACAATGGGAACACATCAAATCGGTTGTTCCATAAAATAAGGGTTTTCATTGTTACGTAACAACGAAATTTAACAATACAATACAATACATTTTAAGCAACAATCAAAACAAACATTGTAGGTATAGTAACGATACAATACAATACAATACAATGGGTAACAATGATCCAAACAGAGTGTTAGTTCGTTGCTTTTCTGGATTTTTCAAAAAAATAATTTCCAGATAAGAGACGGACAAGGTCCTTTAGTCCATCACTTTTATGGGATTTCCAAAATTTAAATTTCCAGAAAAGCGATGGACTGTGTCACTTTTTGTAAATTAATAAAAAATAAAATTTTAAAAAAGCAACGGAGTTCGTCGCTTTTGTTAAAACAAATCCTGAAAAAACAAATCAACAAGGGACGCAGTCTGTCGCTTTTTAGCGATGCATTCAGTCACTTTTTGAAAAGCGTCGGGCCAAAAAGCGACGGACATGACTGAGTCTTTTTCCATCAATTTTGACCAAAATTGCGACGCAGTCTGTCGCTTTTGACTGTCGTTTTTCGGCAGTTTTTTAGTAGTGTGTCTTGAATGATCTTTACTTTCTCCATAACTTGATGAACCAAGTCAGGTCCTATCAACCCAGCTTCACCAACCTCAAACCATCCAATAGGATATCTACATCTTCTCCCACAAAGAGTCTTATAAGGAGCCATTTGGATGATAGAATCATTACTATTGTTGTAAACAAACTCTATGAGAGGTAAGTGATCATCCCAATTACCCTTGAAATCGATCACACACACCCTCAACATATCCTCTAAAGTCTGAATCGTACACTCTGCTTGACCATCTGTCTGAGTATGAAAAGCAGTACTAAGGTTCACCTTTGAACCCAAACCTTTCTGGAAAGATTCCAAAATTGCACAGTGAATTGCGCAGCTTTATTTGAAATGATGGATATCGAAACTCCATGAAGTCTGACTATCTCTTGAATATATAACTTGGCATAATCTTCTGCTGAATGGGTAGTCTTTCTCGGTAAGAAATGGGCTAATTTAGTCATTCGATCTACAATCACCCAAATCGAATCATGCTGCATGCGAGGCCGTGGTAAACCTGTAATGAAATCCATATTGATCATCTCCCACTTCCATTCTAGAAAATCTATGTTCTAAGCCATACCATCGGGCCTCTCGAGCTCTACCTTGACTTGTTGGAAATTCAGGCACTTAGCAATTAACTCTGCAATACCTTTTTTCATAATAATCCACCAATAGACTTCTCTCAAGTGGCGATACATCTTTGTGGAACCTGGATGGATATAATATCTGGAGCTATAAGCTTCCTCCATGATCCTCTCTTAGAGTTCATCCACATTAGGTACACACAAACTGCATTGATACCTCAGTACACCATCTCCCCTTTTTCTAAAGCCGTCACTTTTTCCCTATGAACATTTACCTTAAATTCCAGCAAAATAGGATCTTGGTCTTATTTCTCTTTTACTTCAGACACTAATGATGATTCAGCCCCATTTATCACCACCACTCCACCTTCATTGGAATCCATTAACTGGACCCCCAATCCTGCAAGTTTGTGCACATCTTTGGATATTTCTTTCTTGTCTTCCTCAACATGGGCGGTACTACCCATAGATAATCTGCTCAAAACATCACCAACAACATTAGCCTTACCTGAGTGATAGAGAATACTCATATCATAATCCTTGAGTAACTAAAACCACCTCCTTTGTTTGAGATTAAGTTCTTTCTGACTAAACACATTTTGAAGACTCTTGTGATCGGTGACCACATCTACATGAACACCATAAAGATAATGACGCCATATCTTCAAAGTGAACACTACAACTGCTAACTCTAGATTATGGGTTGGGTAATTCCTCTTGTGAATGTTAAGTTGTCTAGAGGAATAAGCTATAATCTTGTCATTCTGCATTAATACACAACCCAATACAACTCTGGACTCATCACAATACACATTAAAGCCTTGCGTACCTTCTGGTAAGGACAATACTAGGGCAGTAGTCAACCTAGTTTTCAATTCTTGAAAGCTTTTCTCACAAGCTTCAGACCATTGAAACTTAGTTGTTTTTTGAGTCAACTTAATCAACATGGATGAAATAGATGAAAACCCTTCAACAAACCTTCTATAATAACCAACCAATCCCAAGAAACTCCTTATATTAGTTGGGGATGTGGGTCTAGGCCAGTTCTGCGCTGCATCTATCTTTTGAGTGTCAACTCGAATCCCATCACCGGAATCAATATGGCCTAAGAAAGCCACTGACTCAAGCCAAAATTCACACTTAGAGAACTTAGCATACAACTTCTTATCCTTTAAAGTTTGGAGAACTATTTTGAGATAGCTAGCATGATCTTCCTCATTCCTCGAATAGATTAGAATTTCATCAATGAAGATGATAACAAACATATCAAAATAAGGCTTAAACACTCTGTTCATAAGGTCCATGAACACTGCAGGAGCATTAGTCAAACCAAACGGCATGACTAGAAACTCATAATGACCATAGCGGGTCCTGAAAGCTGTCTTAGGAATGTCACTTTCTCTTACTCTCAACTGATGATAGCCTGATCTGAGGTCTATCTTAGAAAAACAAGTGGCACCCTGAAGTTGATTGAAGAGATCATCAATTCTCGGAAGAGGATACTTATTCTTGATAGTAACCTTGTTCAACTGACGGTAATATATGCACATTTTAAGAGAACCATCTTTCTTCCTCATAAATAAGACCGGAGCACCCCAAGGTAAGACACTTAGTTGAATGAAACCTTTGTTATGAAAATCTTTCAACTGCTCTTTTAACTCTTTCAACTCTGCTGGAGCCATTCTATATGGCGAAATAGAGATAGGATAAGTATCAGGAAGAATATCTATATCGAAGTCTATTTCTCTCTCAGGAGGGACTCCGGGAAGATCAAATGGAAAGACCTATGGAAACTCACTTACAACTGGAACTGACAGAATATGTGGTGTCTCAACACTAGATTCATTAACTCGGACTAAGTAATAGATGCACCCCTTGGAAATTTACTTTCTGGCCTTAAGGTATGAAATACAACGACCTTTAGGCACTGTTGAACTACTCATCCACTCAATAATTGACTCACTAGGGAACTGAAACTTGACTACTCGAGTTGTACAATAAAATGAGGCATAACAGGCATGAAACCAGTCCATACCTAGAATGACATCAAATCTACCATATCTAACTCAACTAAGTCAACCATGGTTTTCTTGTGATTGACGGAAATGGTACAACCATGATAAACTCTCTTAGCTAGAATAGACTCACCTACAAGTGTAGAAACACTCAAGGGCTCAAGAAGTTGGTCAGGAAGAATATCAAAATTCATAGCAACATAAGGAGCAACTCAAGAAGATTGGACTCTATTTCCCCTATTTCCACCGCCCTACCCGTTCTTAGGATACTCTTTCATGAAGTGAACATCTTGATCACACTTGAAACAACCATTGGAGCCATCACGACACACCCCTGAGTGGGTCCTACCAAACTTAGCACATGCGTAATCCCCATTTCCTCCTTGTACCACACTACCTTGAGACTGTGCAGGTCTAGCTCTGAAATTCTATGAATTCTGATTATTGAACTCACTTATGTTCCATGGTGCAGGTGTACTAGAAGATGACGGAGCAGGTTCCTTTAGCTTTTGTTGGAAAGATGACCAGTTTGCATTATTCTTCTGCTGTCCGGACTCATTCCAGTTGTTCTAGCTTTCTTATTTCGGAACTCTTCTCTATCCCTCAACTTATCTTCCTCAACCCGCTGCACATGGATCATAAGTATTGCTATGTCCATGTCCCCTATCAACATAGTTGCCTTACCCTCTTTTCTTGACAGACAAGATAACCCAGAAACAAACAAACTTATCCTGCTCCTTGATGAATCCACAAATTAGACTCATTTAGGGCTATATTTTAATATAAATTGTGTCCTTAAATGCATGTTTTATCCCGATATCTAATGAAAACCTTTAAGTTTCAGGTTTATGAAGTTTTAGGCAAAACATGGACACCACTTAGCAAAAATAAGCTAAAAGAAGCAGAAGGAACGAAGAAATGAAGATCTGTGAATCACCGAATCCATTCGGTCAATCGCCAACAGATTGCTTATTTGCCTTTTGTTCCAGTGTGTTGAGCCCTGACAAAAAAGAGAAAACTGGGGGTGAAAATGAGCAGTCGGCGTATAGCCAAACGACTTTGCGAAGCAGTGCTACATCGCCTAATTATCCAGTACACAAAGATGTTGAAGGCAACTGATGAAAGGCGATGTAGTAGACCAAAGAGCGGATCGCTGAATGCATCAGCGATTCCCACTAACGTCGCCAAAATATCCTTCGAAGCACATTTTCTAAAAACTATAAATACTAGTTCAGTTTTTATTATTAGTAATGAGTTTTACCTTGTTTTACCTAGTTTTTAGATTATCAAGGTTTAGACAGAGTTTTGGAGATATTCTCTTTAAGTTTTGGAGAGGATTTTGAAGAACTGGAGCTTTTAAGGGTTTTATTTTCAAGAAATTGGACTTGGGTCTGTTGGATTCTTCACTTTTGGCTTGTTTTATGACTTAATATTGCATACCCATTGATGGAAACTGATATTGGTATACGTCTTTATCTCTTTTACATGCATAGCTAAAACCCCAATTCTTGGGGTGTGATTTTGTGAATATGGGTTAGATTAGTTGTTAGGTCTTGTTGGCTGATAATTTAATCGTAGTTTAATTATGATTTCGTTTAGTAGTAGTGGATGAATTTAATGAATTTGTAGTTGCAAATACAAGTTTATTTATGTGTTTTCGGCTTGCTCGAGAGAGAGGTCGTAAAACTAAAACTACCAAATTGATGGCCAGTGTGAGTAGGTCGACATGAGGTTGAGCTCGAGAGAGTGAACCCATGTCCCATGTCCACACACTTAGCTTAAGAGATTGAGTGGTTTAGGGCGGAGGCTGTTCTTCATGCTGCAAGTGGGTGTCGAGAGGGACTTCACATTACCCGCACTGGTAACTCAGCTGAACGAGTTGGCCACAAAAATAACAAAGGTGGAAAACCAGTGTAAGAGTCAAGGGAGGTATATACCTCCTCACGAGAGGAAGCAATCTAGTGACAAAGAGACCATTTGTGTCGAGGACACACTCCAAATCATTCTCCAATAGATCACCGAACAAGATCAAATGTTGGAAGAGATGAAGGAAAGTATTGAAGAGTTGAATCAAATGGTTGGCTCTCACTCTAGATCGATCCAGCTGATCAAGACACTCCTGAATTATGCGGTGCCTCCTCTTCACTCAAACAAACTATTGGGGTTACCTAGTAACACTAGGGCCAACCCAACCAATGGGGAGTGAGTAAGGACTCGCGTTGTGCCACGATGTTAAATAAGACGCTTATTGGGAGGCAACCTAAGGTTTTAAATTCTTTAGTTTACTTTTATAAATAATGGTATGTTAGTGGTGCAGGTTTGAATGAGGAAAGTGGTGAAAAATATAGATTGGCAAGAAAATGGTCAGTCAGTGGATCGCCGATGAAGACGGCGAGCCCAACTTGACCCGTCGTTTGGCTCAATTCAAGTTCAAGTGAGAGCCTGTAAAACTCGATGAACTTACGAAATGGTTTGGTGTGTCCCTGACCAGAACAACGACCTCGATGTAGACCGCCGTCTTGACCCCAAGAAACTAAAGAATTTTTGCAATCGGTGGGTAGGTGACCACTCAGCGAGTCGTCGAGTAGATCGGCGAGTGCAACTAACTTCACTGAATGGGCGCGAACTAGATTGTTTATAATGGCCAAGAGACTTAAAATTTGAAATTCTTCACTTTCCCTCGCTTTTGAATTTCCTAAACTAACACTAAGCTAGTATTTTCTTTATTTTAGCATTTTTCTAGCATTTTAGTTTGTTGATTTGTGCTCAGAGTTGGAATACTTTGCCGCCTAGCTTTTCAATTACAATTTAATCGGAATCAAAGGTTGGTTTCTAAATCCCGAGTTTACATTCAAAAGGAGTAGCTATTGAGCTAGATTTCCCTGAACCAGAGGACGAACAACCTCTAATTAACCGAAGGGATGCACTCCGGGATAGATCTCAGCCCAACAACCACTAGTACTCCCTCAACTGCCACTCCTCCAACGACAGACTCAGTGCCAGTCCAGGCACCCTCAGTAACTCCTTCAATTCCTATAGTTCCTCCACCGAGGTTGTTAAATAGATTGAAAGGTGATGGTTTACGAACCATCATAGAGGAGAAGGTGCTATCCATGGAGGGTCTGGAAGGCAAGCATCCTGATGTGCTTGAAACTCTACGATACCATGGATTCGAGCAGTTCACACGGTCCCGAGGCCCTTACATTCCTTCTTGGGTAAGAGAGTTTTACACTACTTATGGGGAGTTGGTGCCTAAGAACAAGAAGAAGGAAAGTGAGTTTCGACCGGTGAAGTCGGTCATGGTCAGAGGCAAGGAGGTGAAGTGTCACAGCGAGCATATTAATGATGTATTAGGTGGACTGCTGCACTCTGCACTCCCTTATGAGGGGTTGCCGATTGTTCATTCCCTGGATGATTTGACGGGTTAGTTGGCTCCAATGATTTCTCACATCACCCCGAAGTGGATGGATGTAGGGGCTCCTATTGAGAAGAGGGACATGAACAACGCCTCTAGGTTTTGGTTTGACTTCATCAGCAGCACCATAATACCATCCCAAAACGAGTCTATTCTCCTCCATCCTAAGGCGGCTTGCCTTGGTTCTATCATGGACAGGAGGCGGATCGATCTGGGACTGCTGATGTCACAGAAGATGGCCATGAGAGCCAAACAGAAGCTAACATCTCTGCCATTTCTAGTTCTGGTCATTGAGCTGTGCCGACGAGCTGGAATACCTTGTTACACTATGAGGAATGTTGAGGTCACCCCATCTTCCTCCACCGATATCAGGCATATTGAGGTCGAATTCACATGGGAGGAGGTTGACAGGAGGAGAGCACCTCCAACAAACACTTCTCCAGAGGTCAATGTTAACTCATTACTAGCAGAGGCATCTTCGCCTACTCCGGCCTCTGAGCTCTCAGGTATACCCGCTCTTTCTTCCTCTTTATCACAGGCTCCAGGTGCTTCCTCATCCTCCCAGCCTACCAGGATTACTCAAACCACGATCCTGAAGATGGAGAAGTTGGCCTATTCAGCTGATATAAGAGCTACTCTATTGGAGAGATCCATCCCAGGGATGATTGACAGTGCCATCTTGGCTGTACTGACCCCCCTTCAGACTTCTGTTGATGCCTTGATAGTGAGAGTCATTTCTTGTGAGAGCAGACAGGGGGAGACCTCTGAGGTGACGAATTTAAAAGCTTAGATTGTGAGTTTAAGGAAGGATGTAGACTATTTGAAGACTACGAACTTCACTTCACTGATGCGGGATGCAAATGATGAGGATGCTCCTGAGACCTCGGGGATTCCTCCAGCTACCACCAGAGATGTTCAGGGGGATGGCACAACACATGCAGAGTTGGATTTAGAGAACGACGAGGAGTTGATATTAGTACATGATGAGGAGACACAGGAGAGCAGATATGAGGGCATAATCAGAGACTTGCCAAATCTTATAAAGACGGTTGTGCAGCTGGTGATCCAGACATTGCCGACTGAGACGTCCACAACAGCTCCTAGTGGATCTGGCATTTCTATTGTGTCTGAGGCTACTCTGGGCACTGATGCCCATATACAGACTGCTACACCAGCCACCAAGACCCCCACAAAGAGAGAGACTGCATAGACAGGACCTTTCTTTACCTCCCTCTCTGTCTTATTATATTTTTACTTTTGGATACTTTTAGTTGTATTTGAGGACAAATACTTTTTATTTATGGTGGGGTGAGGCCCACACCTTTTGTGTTGATAGTTGTGTTTTGTGTGTTGATATATTGTGAGTTTACGATATTTCTAATATATTTCACTTACAAGTTGTGTGTGTCTAGGGCCTTTTTGTATTGGTTTTTATGTGTTTTTATCATATTTTGCAGGAAAGATGTTCAGGCGCGGAAGTATAGAGACAGCTGAAAAAATGCATAAAAGGGGATTCACAGAGGTGATCTACGGACCGTAGGTCCATTGACGGTCCGTAGGTTGTGACCGTAGATCAGCGGGCAAGGTATGGAAGACAAATCAGGGAAATCTGACTAAGTGTGGAACCACAGTGACAATTGACGGTCCGTAGATTGATCTACGGACCGTACTGCTGATCCGTAGATTGATACTGCGAGGGTTCCAATACCTGATTTTTTGAAGTTTCTAAGTGTGGAGCTACGGAGGGGATTGACGGACCGTAGATCGATCTACGGTCCATACTGCAAGTCCGTCGTTTGCTTCAGAGAAGCTGATTTTTGGAAGCTGAAATATTTTCTAAGTCCTGGCTGACAGAAAGGACTTACGGACCGTAGATCCATTGACGGTCCGTAAGTCAGTCTTGTGGAATGAAGACGTGTGCCTGAACAAACTTTCCTTAATTTGTTTCCCTTTTTATTTAGGCTTTGTTTTCTATAAATAGGGCATGAAAACCTCATTTAGAGGGGTTAGACATTATTATTCTAGTTTTACTTTGTGAATTGAGTGATTAATTCGAAAACCTAGCAATTATTGATTTCCTAAGTTCGTTTTGAGGATTTTGGCTTTGCAATTCAAGTTGAATTTCTGGTTTTATTATTCTCTTTACGTAAGTTCATGGTTTCTTCAGCTAATACTATAAATTGTGTTCTTGCTAATATGGGTAACTAAATCCACAACTAGGGTTGTGGGAACCATGAGCGATTAACAAAGTATGAATAGTAAATAAGCAAATCTTGAATAGTCTTTTGCATGCATTGATAATTCTTTCATTTAGAACTCTTTTTAACGGTGGCCAACGTTAGAACTTGCCTTGTTACTACTTGCCGGACCAAGGAGGTAATTAACGAGAAAAGAATTATCAACATAAATTTAGTGTGAAACTATCTAATAGGCTAGTGTCGATTGGTGCGAAGTAATAACTAAGCCAAACATCGATTGTGATGTCTAATATGAGGTAGAGGTAAGGGTTAGTAAATTATACACACGCAGCCAAACCAAGGTGCGGGGTGAAATTCTGTAGATGCCGGACCAAGGATTTAGAGATACCTAATTTATCATTTTGCATGTAGTACACTAGGAAAGGATTGCTATTACTAGGATTACTGCGTTATAAGCCTGTGGGGAACACGTAAACCCTAGTTATTTCTCTCATGTTGAGAACAACCAAAATTGAGTTTTTATTACTGATTACTTATTAAATTCTTACTATTTGTTTCACACAAACAAACCCCCCCCTTTAATTACATGTTTCTGGAAGTAATTTGACTAATTGAATATAATTGTTGGTTAAAGTAAAGTCTAAACCATTTTCCTCGTGGGATCGACCACAACCTACAAGTTGGGTTCTTTACTTGATAACAATCGCTTATACTTCTGTAGGGAGGTGTAATTTGAGCTTATCAAATTTTGGCGCCGCTGTCGGGGAATTTGGCTTTTAGATTTATTTTAACTACATTATTGTACGTTAGTCAAATATTTCCTAATTTTACCTTTTTTCTTTGTTTTTGTCTCTCTCAGGTTCTGACTCTAGTGTATGCCAAGTACACGAGCCAGGGTGAACAACTTACTCCTTACGATCCAGAGTTGAACCGCACTTTGCAAAGAATGAACAATCCAAGAGATTCAATTGATCCTATCGGAGGAAATCTTGGTGATGCAGTTGAGTTACAATAACAGAGGGTAGTTGGTGAGGACAACCAGGTTCCAGCTGAAAATCGATTGGGAGATGCGTTGAGGGTGGAAGATCCACTAGGCCCACGAGAAAACGACAACTATCGGGGCAACATCAATATAGCAAACTCTGATGGACCTATTGCCCTACCCCCTTTACCTCCAGGGCACACATTTGTGGTGCCTAGTAGTTTGATGCAGATGCTTACAGCAAGAGGCATATTCTCAGGATCGCCATCGGATGATCCACATGCTCACTTTGCCAAGCTAAGGGTGGTTTGCAAAAGTTGTGTAGGTAGACCAGACTTGGATATGGATATCATTAGGTTACGAGTGATTCCTCTGTCACTGACAGGCGATGTTGCAGTATGGTTCACTGAGCTTCCTTATAACTCAATATTTACATGTGACCAACTGGCAGAGGTATTCCGAGCAAAGTATTATCCAGTGTCCAAGAAGCTCAATCACAAAGATCGGGTCAACAATTTTGTAGAATTACCTGGAGAGTCTGTGAGTAACTCTTGGGACAAATTCACTGCATTCGTAAGAGGTGTTCCAAATCACCGTATTGATGATGAGTCATTGAAGGAATATTTCTATCGAGGATAGGATGATAACAATAAAACAGTACTTGACACTATTGCTGGAAGTTCGTATGGTGATTGTACATATGCACAGATTGCTGAGAAACTGGAGAGGATCTCCCGCAACAATAAAGCATAGGGCACTAGGAGGCCAGATACTGGGAGAAACACATTTGCCATTCATAATACAACTATCAATTCTGCAGATGATATTCGTGAGGAGATGGCCCAGATGAGGACCGAGTTGGGGTTGGTATTGAAGCATGTGAGCGGAGGAGCAGAAAAGGTAAATATTGTGAACTACTTAACTAGAACTCCACCACCAGTTGAAGAGTGTCACTTTTAAGAGGATGCTTATTCTGTGAATGATCAGACGGGGGATTTCCGACCAAATGCCCAAGGATCCAACACGGAAAGTTGGCGCCAAGGTCAAGGGAACCAAGGTCGGAACTATGGAAATTACAATCGAGAGGGTCACTATGTCCGGGATGGGAACTTCAATCGCGATAACAACTATAATAGGAACAACTATGGCAACAGAAATGATTGGGTTGGACCTTATGTTCCCCCTCAAAATTAGGAATCTGGTGCTAGGGAATCTGGAGGCAATATGGCGCGTATTGAAGATATGATGCAGAAGATGATGAGAAGGTTTGATGCAACTGATGAGAATGTGAAGGAGATGAGAAACGACTTGTCTGGTATTGGTCAAAAGGTTGATGCCCATGCAGTGTCAATAAAGCATCTAGAGAAGCAGATGACTCAGTTGTCTACTACAGTGAACCCACGTCAACCTGACACTCTTCCTAATAACACCATCCAGAATCCAAAGAATGATGGTCATTGTATGGAAATTACTACTCGAGGGGGTAAGCAAACCATAGATCCACCTATGCCGTCTGTGGTGGATGCTGAGATTAGAAAAGAAGATGATGTGGTGGAGGTTAGAGAAGAGTCTAAGACTGCGACAGAGTAAGAAGTGGAAATATCTCAGAAAGTGAACCCCATACCTAGACCTCCACCACCTTTTCCACAGACGTTAGTGAAGAAGACTGAAGATGGTAAATATCGCAAGTTTATTACTATGTTGAAGCAACTTTCTATCAACGTTCCTTTGATAGAAGTCTTGGAGAAAATGCCTGGGCATGCAAAGTTTATGAAAGATATGGTGACAAAGAAAACGGCTGTGAGTTTTGAAGATGATGATAGATTGCAACATTGTAGTGCTATTGCTACAAGATCTCTGGTGCAGAAGAAGGAAGACCCTTGTGCTTTCACAATCCCATGTACTATAGGGTTGTTACACTTTGCTAAAGCATTGTGTGATCTTAGTGCTAGCATCAACCTCATGCCCTTGTCTATTTACAAGAAGTTGGGTCAAGGTGACCCAAAGCCCACTGCAATGCAGTTACTAATGGCCGATCGAACATTGAAGAGGCCCATTGGTGTACTCCATTATGTGCTAGTGAAAGTGGAGTCTTTTATTTTTCCGGCAGATTTTGTGATTCTTGACTGTGAGGTTGATTTTGAGGTTCCCATCATCCTTGGGAGATCATTTCTTGCCACAGGACGTGCGTTGGTTGATATGGAAAAAGGACAGATGAAGTTCAGACGGAACAATGAAGAATTAACTTTTAATATCTGTGGGTCCATGAAGCAGAATGATGAGCTCCAAACAGTATCTACTATAACTTACTGAGTGGAGAGTGGGACCAAAGTACAAATTGAAGAGCGACTAGGTGTTGAGGCACTAGCAGCAGTTATGATGAATTTCGATAGTGATGGTATTGAAGAGTATGATGAGTTGGTAGCCACACTCGATATGTGTGAATATCGGTCCAAACCAAGGAAGTATGAGTTAAACATGAAGAATCGCGAGTCCCCACCGACAAGACCATCTATTGTGGAGGCACCGATATGGGAGCTTAAGTCTCTACTACCGTTCTTGAGGTATGTATACTTGGGCGAAGAGAATACTTTACCGGTCAACATTGCGGTAGATTTGAATGCGAGACAAGTAGTGTGCTTGGTGAATATGTTAAAGAGGTTCAAGCGAACTATTGGGTGGACTATTGCGAATATTATTGGGATTCCTCCCGGTATTTGCTCTCACAAAATCCAACTCATGCCAAATCATAAGCCCAGTATTGAGCACCAGAGAAGATTAAATCCACCTATGCAAGAGGTAGTTAAAAAGGAGATCTCAAGTGGATGGATGCAGGAGTTATTTATCCCATTACAGATAGTAGTTGGGTATGTCCTGTGCAGTGTGTGCCTAAAAATGGTGGTATGACTGTGGTTCCAAATGAAAGAAATGTGCTTGTTCCAGTGAGGCCCGTTACTGGATGGAGAGTTTGTATGGATTACTGGAAGTTGAATGCATGGACAGAAAAAGACCACTTTCCTATGCCATTCATGGACCAGATGTTGGATAGACTTGCAGGAAAGGGTTGGTATTGTTTTCTTGATCGGTATTCGGGCTACAATCAAATTTCTACAGATCCAGAAGACCAAGAGAATACCACCTTCACTTGCCCATATGGGACTTTTGCTTTCAAACGGATGCCATTCGGGTTGTGCAATGCTCCAGCAACCTTCCAGCGCTTTATGATGTCGATATTTTCCGATATGGTGGAGGACACTATTGAAGTGTTCATGGATGATTTTTCAGTTGTAGGTGATTCTTTTGATCGTTGTCTAGATCATCTGGCCGAGGTGCTTAAAAACGGTGTGAAGACTGCAACTTGGTGCTGAATTGGGAGAAATGTCATTTCATGGTTAAAGAAGGTATAGTGTTGGGTCATCGAATTTCAGAGAAAGGTATTGAGGTTGATAGAGCTAAAGTTGAGGTAATATAAAAGCTTCCACCACCCATTTCTGTATAAGGTGTTAGAAGTTTTCTTGGGCATGCAGGTTTTTATAGGAGATTCATAAAAGATTTCTCCAAAATTGCACATCTGTTGTGCAAACTGCTCGAGAAGGAGTGTAAGTTCTATTTTGATGATGCTTGTCTTAGAGCATTTGGAGAGTTGAAAGAGAAGTTGGTTACTGCACCAATCATTATTTCACCTGATTGGGGACAACCGTTTGAGGTAATGTGCGATGCGAGTGGAGTGGCGCTTGGTGTAGTATTGGGACAAAGGCGAGAGAAAATTCTTCACCCTATTTACTATGCTAGCAAAGCTCTAAATGTGGCCCAGAAGAATTATACTGTCACCGAACAAGAACTTCTTGCGGTGGTTTTTGCATTCGAGAAATTTTGATCCTACTTGCTTGGTACTAAGGTCATAGTGCATACTGACCATTCTGCATTGAGGTATTTGATGGCGAAAAAGGATGCAAAACCAAGATTGATTAGATGGGTATTGTTACTGCAAGAGTTTGATTTTGTAGTAAAAGATAAAAAGGGGACCGAAAATCAAGTTGCTGATCACTTGTCCAGATTAGAGGAAGAGGCTATGCTAAAGCTTGGAGATAGGGCTGAAATTAATGATGCTTTTCCAGATGAACAGGTATTGGCTGCTTCTTATGATTTGATTCCTTGGTTCGCAGACTTTGCTAATTATTTGGCAAGCGATATTGTGCCCCCCGATTTGTCTTTTCACCAAAGGAAAAAGTTTATGCATGATGTGAAGAGATTCTTTTGGGATGAACCTTACTTGTATCGTAGTTGTGCTGATGAGATTATTCGTCGCTGTGTGCCCGAGGTTGAGATGTTGAGTGTACTTGAAGCATGCCATTCATCACCCGTTGGTGGGCATCATAGTGGTATTCGGACTGCACATAAGATTTTGCAATGTGGGTACTACTGGCCTACCATCTACCAAGATGCTCATGATTTCTCTAAGTCCTGTGATCGTTGCCAAAGAGAAGGAGGGATTTCAAAGAGGCAAGAGCTCCCTATAAATCCTATATTGGTGATAAAGTTGTTTGATGTATGGGGCATTGATTTTATGGATCCATTTGTGAGTTCATATGGGATGAAGTGTATTCTTGTTGCGGTTGATTATGTATCAAAGTGGGTGGAAGCAGTTGCGCTCTCCAACAATGAAGGTAAAAGTGTCACGCATTCTTGAAAAAGAATATCTTCTCCAGATTGGGTACGCCAAGGGCTATTATTAGCGATGGAGGTTCTCATTTTTGTAACAAGTTGTTCAAGGCACTACTTGAGAAATATGGTGTCCATCACAATGTAGCCACTCCCTACCATCCACAGACTAGCGGTCAAGTTGAAGTATCCAACAGAGTGATCAAACAGATATTGGCGAAGACTGTGAATGCTAATAGAACAAATTGGTCAAGGGAGCTTGATGATGCTCTATGGGCATATCGCACTGCATACAAGACCCCCATAGGTATGTCTCCTTACCAACTTGTATATGGGAAGTCTTGTCATTTACCAGTAGAGCTAGAGCATAAGGTGATGTGGGCAATGAAGAAGTTGAATTTGGATTTGGGCACCGCATCTAATCAAAGAATAAATGACTTGAATATGCTTGATGAGTTTCGCCTAAAAGATTATGAAAGTTCAGCCTTGTACAAAGAGAAGATGAAGAGGTATCATGATCAAAGAATTGTAAAGCGAGAATTTGTGGTTGGTGATCTTGTGCTTCTATTCAACTCTAGGTTGCGCTTGTTTCCAGGCAAACTCAAGTCCAAATGGACAGGGCCATTTTTGCTCACAAAAGTGCCCCATGGAGCGGTTGAGCTTGAAAATTGGGATGGAACAAGGTTCATAGTAAACGGGCAAAGGATCAAGATCTATCTGGCAAATGCTGAAACTGTGCAAGAAGTGATTGAGGCCTACAATCTTGATGAAGTCTGAGTAATCAAGACACTTGCGTCGTGCCGCGATGTTAAATCAGGAGCTGCTTGGGAGGTAACCCAAGATGTACAATCTAGCCAACGACAGGGTTCTGTTTTCCATTTAGTAGTTGTCTTTGTTTAATTGCTTCCTTGTATTAATTTAGGTAGGTGTTTTAGTGTTTTAGTTCTTAGTGTTGGCTAGAATTAGTATAGGGTCCGTGTCTAAAAAAATTGTCCATAAAATGTAAAAAGAATAGCCTATTGGTTGCTACATGTGCAGGTACACCACGAAAAATCTGCAGAAAATGGTCTGGTGCAGAGGTCTACGGACCCCATCGACGGTCCATCGTTTAATCCACGGACCGTGGATGGTGTCCGTAGATCCCAGGTAAACCTCTAAATTTTTCTAAGTGTAAGAGTGATCTACGGCCCTAATCTACAGACCGTAGATTGACTCACGAACCATAGACGGGGTCTCGTGAGTCCAAACCCTATTTTTGTCTAACCCAACCCGAACCCTCTTACTTAAAAACTCCCCTAACTTCAAATCATTTCCACTTCCCTCCATTCACTCCTCAACCATTTCAACCATCCCATAACCTCCTTAAATCACTCCATAACTCCCCCATAATATCATCCCTTCCATAATTCCCCCAAATTCCCTTCCATTTCGAATTCAACTCATTCCATATTCCACAGAAAGGGTCCGGTGTTTGGTTAGTAACGAAGAGGTGATTCCTTGGTCTTGCTTAGTGTCGTTACGCAATTACCCCACTCCTCGTTGCTTGTAAGGTAATAGACTTTCCCCTCACTTTGAATTTCGATTCATAGATTGAATATAGAAAGTTAGGAGTTGGCTCTTGACCTAGGGTACTTGTTAGAAGAAATTGCATGTTAAACTTGGTAATTACAATGCCCTTGGAACGATAGATAGTGATTGTGTAGCCTTATTATATGTGATTATAAGTCTAAATGTAAGTTTCGACTTAGGGTTCCAAAAGTTCTTCTTCAATACTTGGTTAAAATGATTAATCAGAATCCTGAGAATGACAAACAAGCATGATTAAATATTGAAATACATGGTTAGACTAGAATATTGTTGAAAATGATCTAAGATGTGGGCTTGCAAATAAAAAATGGCTGAAGCCTGGCACAAATCACATCCATGATACCTCGTCTACAGACCGTAGGTCAATCTACGGACCTTGGATTGGGGTCGTGGGTGGACACACTTGAAAATCTCATCAAGTGTGAAACCACGAATGTGGACTACGGTCCGTAGATCAATCTACGGACCGTTCTGCACAATTGTGGTTTCCATCTGCGACCAGTACTGTTGGCTCTCTGACTCACAGAAGGGATCCACGGACCATAGATCATTCTACGGACCGTAGATCCCCACCGTGGATGACCACTGTAGCCTCTGTCTGAGATTTTTTTTGGGACTTTGTTACTATTCGTTTATAGTTCTAAACTTTTTCTTAGTATATTTATGGTTAGTCTTGGGCACTAATATCGCTTCCGCAGGTATGATGGCACCCAAGAAGCTAGTCACCTACTCAAAACAGGGCAAGTCAAAATCTGTTGCCCCTAGCTTCAAGTTAATCGATGAGGACACGAACACAAACACAGATCCAACATATGTTCCTCTCAACACTAGGACTTCTCCCACTGCACCTCGAGTCACGGGGAGCTTGCACGCTGTTCCGAACATTCACTGGCTGTTCAACCTTCCCAAGTGTGACTGGATGGCTCGAGACCCAGGGACGTATAGTGAAGATATTGTGCGGGAATTCTACGCCTCCTATGCTGCCACTCTCGAAGGTTCAATTTCCAAGCGGTCAAAGTCCCTAACTCAAGATCCTCTCACTTTCACTTTGGTTCAAGGTTGTTCGGTGGACATATCACCTGCCACGATCAACCATTTTCTCTATGGTCCTACCACGGGTCACTATTGGTCTCTCAACATAGCAGAGTTTGATTGCAGATGAGACATCATGCGGAGTGGCGCTTTCCAGAGGAACGCTGAGCAGCAGGAGGCTGTTCTACTATGGTTGGCCAGGTACATTGCTGCAGATGGAGAGCGTGCAGAATGGGTCGCCGTTCCACGTATGGGCATCCGAAAGCCCACATTAAATTTTGTGGCCAAGTTCTTCTGGCTGCTAGTACAGAACAGAGTGTCGCCTACAAAAGCTGACAACCAAGTCACATGGTACAGAGCGGTCATGGTTGCGGCATTGGTAGCATGAGTGGAGATTAACTTTGCCTGCATGCTGCTGGCAGAGTTTCACGAGAGGGCATTCAAGACCTCCACTACTTACCCCTTCCCATGTCTAATTTTGCAATTGTGCAGGGACTCTGGAGTGCCGATATGGCATTGTAACAAGTTAGTCCTCCCTACAGGGGCATTAGACATAGGCCTCATTCGAGATGAGGCAAATGTGGCAACACCTCGCAGAGAGCCTCAGGTTGAGGTACCTCCCTTGGGTGCCGATCTTGCAGACACAGTGGGGCAGGCACAGGGCGGTGACCCCAGTATCCCAGATCACACCGATACTGTCGCAGGCTCCTCATCTCAGGCAACTATATGGCTCCTGGCTCTTCTCGGTCCAACACCATAGTTAGGAGCTACTGTTGTCCCATTGGCCAGAGTACAGAAATTAGAGGCTCGGATGGCTACACTGCTGCATCACATCTAGCCATGGATGCAAAAGTCGATAGCCGAATCCGAGGCTAGAATGGAGCGCAGGATGGAGATGATGATGGACCGAAAGGTCCAGGCTGTTAATAAGCTCTTGATGCCTTTGAATTGCGAGTCCTCGAGCGATCAGCCCCTACCATAGATCTATCTGCTTTGTTGGCTGACTTAGCCAGTCTCCAGACCAACGTTGATGTCATTCTTGCTGCCTCTTCAGTTGAACCTCAGGTTGCACCTACTGCACTGGCTGATGATATAATGTTGGATGCTCTATTCAGTGGGACCGCTGAGGGAGGTCTTGCGCCTACACATGCCAAAGGCAAGCAGCACCATTCTCATCGCACTTAAGAGGAGAAAGCTCAAAAGAGACAGCGTAGGCAGGAGAATGAGGCAAGGAGGGCTTTGATTTTAGACGAAGAGTTGCGCCAGCAAAGGGTACGTGAGAGAGTTGCAGGGGCATCGAGCTCTGCCCCAGTTGTAGAGGTCCAGCCTGTTTTAGGGGACGTTGTGAGCACCACTGATGGGGCGGTGAGATTGATAGAGAGCACTACTGAGGGTGCTATGATTGCTGATGTTGGCACTACTGAGGGTGCCCCCACTATTGTTCTAGTGGGCTCCGGGAAACCGAACCCCGCTGCTCGTTGATGATTCGCCGCCGCTTTGCGCCACAGGTTTGCTTCACCCAATCCATTTTCTTTTACTATTTTTGTATGCATTGGGGACAATCACATCTATTTTTGTTGGGGTGGGGTAAATGGATTGTGAGTGATAGGGTGAAGTCTGAATAACCTAACTCATAAATCCTCTCTTGGGGTTTTCTTGCCTGTGTTCTTTTTCCCCAAGTGACTGTTTAATTTTTTTTGTTGAACCGGCATGTCTTAGGATCGTATGTGTAGAAGCATGATAAAGAAAGAAGCATGATGGCTTATGAAAAATGATACCCGTCAGATTTTGGGATGTATGCTAGAATTTGTAGGCTACGATTAGTTGAAAGTGTTGGCTCTAAGTATGATATAATAATGAATCAACTCGATGGCATGACTTAAGCTGAAACTTGAACTGGGTAATCTGATAATCTGATACTGAAACTATGTGCCAAGAGTTGGTGAGAATCGTTGAGTGTTCAAACAGTTTTTGTGTAAAACTAGAACTTGCCCGGTTAGTCCTGCTAAGACAATTCAATCTAGAGGTTAGGAAGTGATCATAGGTCATTGTTTTGAAAAGTCCGCAAATTGCCTAAAAGAAGGATCCAACCAAATGAAATAAGTGCTCCTTTTGATCCAAAAAATTTTAGCCTAAAATTAAACCATTTCTTTCTAAACCCCGAACTCACTTTCCCATAATCTACTATGTTGGCCCCGGTCCCTCCTTGGACATGTTCACTTCGACTTAGGCCAAAAGCCTAAGTTGAGGGTGGCTAATGTAAAAAGTAACTTCAATCTTGGTCCTGACCCGACATCGGGTATTGTGCACCTCAACTAATGGAACATAAGTTGAGGGTGGCTATGAAAGAGGAAACTGAAAGAAAAAATGGGCATGAAAAGCGTGATGTTGAAAAAAAAAATAGAGGAACAGATGTGACTTGTTGAAAGCTAAAAGAAAAATAAAATAAAAGTAAAAAGATCTACAAAGCCTGAAGTCACATCCGTGGTTGAAGAAAATTAAGGGAAAGAAGGTAAAACGATAGGATGAAAAAAATAGGGCAAAAAGAGGTTGAAAGCCTAGTGTAATGTCAAGGAGAGCAGAAAGTTACTAAGCAGTACCCAAATGTACCACACCTGACCCTGAGCCGACGTTACAAGCCAAGAAAGTCCTATAGTGATCCTAGAGTCTAGTTTGGAGAGTCTAAGTAGTGAAAATAAGGGAAAACTTATGGCATTGAGCGCTAAGTGTATTTGAAATTACTTCTGAGCATGAGTGTTGAATAAATCCTTGTACCATGAATCGCATTCATTTTTGTGGAAAGGGAATTTCGTTTGAAGTAAGGGCACTAGTTACATTGTCATAAAGTTGGTACCTTGGTGATAGTTAGAAGGTGTATGTTGTGTGTCAGTTGGTCGATCTGTGTCATGGTGTGATCCACATGAATTAGCTTGTCGAGTCTAAAAGAACGAATTTGCACCTAAAAAGTGAGAGGGGTAGAGAGCCATGTCATTGCTTGGGCCTGAAATGTTTGCTTCTATACAAGTGTCGTTTAGAGTCGTAGTGCGTCGCTTGAGGAAAAAAATGAGTTTAAGTTGAGGGTGTTGATATACTGTGAGTTTACGGTATTTCTAATACATTTCACTTACAAGTTGTGTGTGTCTAGGGCCTTTTTGTATTAGTTTTTATCATATTTTGTAGGAAAGATGTTCAGGGGCGGAAGTATAGAGACAACTAAAAGAAATGCAGAAAAGGGGATTCACAGAGGTGATCTACGGACCGTAGGTCCATTGACAGTCCGTAGGTTGTGACCGTAGATTAGCGGGCAAGGTATGGAAGACAAATCAGGAAAATCTGACCAAGTGTGGAACCACGGTGGCAATTGACGGTCCATAGAGTGATCTACGGACCGTACTGTTGATCTGTAGATTGATACTACGAGGGTTCCAGTACCTGATTTTGTGAAGATTCTAAGTGTGGAGCTACGGAGGGGATTGATAGGCCGTAGATCGATCCGTACTGCAAGTCCGTCGTTTGCTTCAGAAAAGCTCATTTTTGGAAGCTGAAATATTTTCTAAGTCCTGGCTGACGGAAGGGACTTACAGACCGTAGATCCATTGACGGTCCGTAAGTCAGTCTCGTGGAATGAAGACGCGTGCCTGAACAAACTTTCCTTAATTTGTTTCCCTTTTTATTTAGGCTTTGTTTTCTATAAATAGGACATGAAAACCTTGTTTAGAGGGGTTAGACATTATTATTCTAGTTTTACTTTGTGACTTGAGAGATTAATTCGAAAACCTAGCAATTATTGATTTCCTATGTTTGTTTTGAAGATTTTGGCTTTGCAATTAAAGTTGAATTTCCGGGTTTATTATTCTCTTTACGTAAGTTCATGATTTCTTCATCTAAAACTATGAATTGTGTTCTTGCTAATATGGGTAACTAAATCCACAACTAGGGTTGTGAGAACCATGAGCGATTAGTAAAATATGAATAGTAAATAAGCAAATCTTGAATAGTGTTTTGCATGCATTGATAATTCTTTCGTTTAGAAGTCTTTTTAACGGTGGCCAACGTTAGAACTTGCCTTGTTACTACTTGCCGGACCAAGGAGGTAATTAACGAGAAAAGAATTATCAACATAGATTTAGTGTGATACTATCTAATAGGCTAGTGTCGATTAGTGCGAAGTAATAACTAAGCCAAACATCGATTATGATGTCTAATATGAGGTAGAGGTAAGGGTTAGTAAATTATACACATGTAGCCGGACCAAGGTGCGGGGTGAAATTCTCTAGATGCCGGACCAAGGATTTAGAGATACCTAACTTATCACTTTGCATGTAGTACACTAGGAAATGATTACTATTACTAGGATTACTGCGTTATGAGCTTGTGGGGAACACGTATACCCTAGTTATTTCTCTCCTCTTGAGAACAACCACAATTGAGTTTTGATTACTAATTACTTATTAAATTCTTACTATTTGTTTCACACAAACAAAACCCCCCCTTTTAATTACCTATTTCTGGAAGTAATTTGACTAATTGAATATAATTGTTGGTTAAAGTAAAGTCTAAACCATTTTCCTCGTGGGATCGACCCCAACCTACAAGTTGGGTTCTTTACTTGATAACGATCGCTTATACTTCTGTAGGGAGGTGTAATTTGAGCTTATCATATATATATTTGGGTTGTTCTGCTTTAAAATATGTTTTATATGTTTCTGTGGATGATTGAGCTTATGGCTCCTTTTATTTGTTTTATTGCAAAATGATTTTAACCTGTTGTGTGAATATGGCTATTCTTGTGCAAAATTTGAGTCCCGGTTTCGATCGATACTGATGACTTGAATAGTACTCTCAATCGAACGAACATGAATGCACGGCTACGATGAGGCCAAATGAAGTTGCATAGACAATATGTGAACTCTTTGCATCTCATTTTGACTAGCCCAGTATCGAATCGAGTCTCTTGTGATGACCGTTGCACACTAGCGAAAGTGTGGAGTCTTGTCTGACTATTAGTGTCGATGCCTAGTGTGCTAAGCTTACTTTGAAACATGCATGAATACACCTAGAATTTACCCCGTTGGTCCGGTCAACTAAGTGATGCTATCTCTTGATATGATCTTAGGCAACTTCTAAGAGTGTGAGGCAATTTGACATACACTTCTTTTGTGACTTACCTTGTGAGTGTGTGAACCACTTTTGAACACCCCTTGAGCCTTACCTTTCTTTGGAAGAAACTTGATGAAACCATAACCTTTCTTTATCCACTACCTATAATCTTCTTGAAAATTATGGTTAATTGAATAGCCAACTTAGGCCAAAGGCCTAAGTTGGGGGTGTGGTGAAAAGATAAGGGAAAGTCAAGAAGTGCAAGGAAAGTCTCCTTTAACCCATGGTGTTGAGAAAAATGGAACCCTTCCATATAAAAAAAAAGAGAAAGAAAAAGAAAAAGAATGAAAAAGAAAGTTGTGGAATAAAGTACAAATGAGATGGGATTTCCAAACAATTCATGGAAAGTGAATAATAGGATGACTCACGAGCACTAAAGCAAATGATGAAGGAAGAGGAAAGGAAGTGTTGTGAGTACCACATTTCATGAGGATGAAAGTCACTGAGCCTAAATGACCATACCTTTGCACTCAGCCCCATTATAAGCCTTGAAAAGACCTTTCTGATCTTTGAGAAAGCTGAAAAAAATGTTGATTGGAAAATACGGGTAAACCTATGGGTGAAAGCATGCATTGTTTCCATCTTTGTGAGTGTGAGCATTGCATATGATTCCTGAACTTTAAATGATTAAATCATTATGTCCTAATATGGAATCATTCTTTCTGTGAGGGCATTCGAACACTCTAGTTGAGCCTGGACTTGCATTTGAGGCAAGTATTGTGAGCATGAGATTCTTTGATATTGGTGAGTCACTACTTAAATCATTGAGTGCACAATTGATCTTTGCACAAGTAAATTGAGTCTTGTTTTGTGCATTCATGATCGAGTCTTGTGTAGCACTGTTCGAGAAACCCTTTTTGAACGGCTAAACTTGAGTTTGCTTGAGGACAAACAAAAGTTTAAGTTAGGGGTGTTGATGAGTCCACAAATTGGACTCATTTAGGGCTATATTTTAATAGAAATTGTGTCCTCAAATGCATGTTTTATCCCGATATCTGATTAAAACCTTTAAGTTTTAGGTATTGAAAGTTTGAGGCAAAGCATGGACAATACTTAGCAAAATGGAGCAAAAAGAAGCCGAATGATCGAAGAAACAAAGATTCGCGAATCGCCGAACCCATTCGGCGAATCGCCAATAGATCGCTTACTCTCCTTTTGTTCCAGTGTGCTGAGCCCTGAAAGAAAGGAGAAAATCAGCGGTGAAAAGGAGCAATCGGCGTATCGCCGAACGACTCCGTGAAGTAGTGCTGCATCGCCCAATTATCCAGTACACAGTGATGCTGAAGGCAACTGATGAAAGGCGACGAAGTAGACCAAAGGGCGGATAGTCAAATGCATCAGTGATTCCCTCTAACGTCGTTGAATGATCTTTAGGAGCACATTTTCTGAAAACTATAAATGCTAGTTCAGTTTTTATTCTTAGTAGCGAGTTTTACCTTGTTAAACCTAGTTTTTAGATTATCAAGTTTTAGACAGAGTTTTGTAGATATTCTCTCTAAGTTTTGGAGAGGGTTTTGAAGAACTTGGAGTTTTCAAGGGTTTCATTTTCAAGAAATTGGACTTTGGTCTCTTGGATTCTTCACTTTTGGCTTGCTTTAAGTCTTAATCTTGCATTCCCATTGATGGAAATTGATATTGGTATACGTCTTTATCTCTTCTACATGTGTAGCTAATATTCCAATTCTTGGGGTGTGATTTTGTGAATGTGGGTTAGATTAGTTGTTGGGTCTTCCTGGCTGATAGTTTAATCGTAGTTTAATTGTGATTTCGTTTAGTAGTTGTGAATGAATTTAATGAATTTGTAGTTGCAAATACAAGACTTCTAAATTGATGGCCAGTGTGAGGGGTTCGACATAAGGTTTAGCTCAAGAGAGTGAACCCTAGTCCTATGTCCACACACTCAGCTTGAGAGAGTGAGTGGGTTAAGGTGTAGGCTGTTCTTCATGCGGCAAGTGGGTGTCTGAGAGGAACCTGCTTGAAATGGGGTAAGTTGCTCGAGAGAGAGAGCTTATCCTCCTTAAAGTCTAGCCTAGTCATAATTACTCTACGAGTTCTCTATCAAAAGCATGTACCTAATGATTTAGTCTATCCCGTATTCCATTCGCATCCCAAGAATTCCCCTTTCATTTCTTAAATCTCTTTGTTAATTTTGTTGTTTTTACTTACTTGTGACAAAACCCCCATTTGAGATTTGACGCTTGCGTCACCCTTTTTAAATTTGTTATGTTTTCATTCGCCAAAGTCTTTAGCTACGGTTAGCTTTAGCACTTTCGCACTTAACCACTAATTTTGACGCCCACTTTCTTGGGACTCGACCCCAACCCTTGGTTGGGTTACTATTCTAGTGCACTATCGTAGACACTTGCATCGGAAGTTGTGTCCTTGATTACGCAAACATCACTCCTCAAATCAACAACCATCTCTGGAGCATAACGGGAAGTTGGGTGAAATTAAGGCTTTACTCATGCGCACTCATAGATTCCTACTTAGGAGTGAAGAATTCTCTTACCTTTCCCTCTCTTAGCTCACGGGGAAAGAAATGCCCCATGAAGGCACTATCGAACACAACCCAACTCACAATCGGTGCATCCTCAACTCTACCCTTCTTTCATTGGTCAAACCATATTCTAGAAACACCCTTTAGTTGGTATGCAACTAGTTCCACTCGCTCAGTATCAATAACATGCATCACCTCAAACACTTTTTGCAACTCTTCCACAAAATTTTCTAGATCCTCAGTGACAGTTGAACCAGTGAATCTTGGAAGATTCATCCTTAAGAACTCACCGGATCCTAGAAGTATCAACCACTACCTGACGATTCTCTGTTTATTGCCCAGCTTGGTTGGTCACATCCCAGTAGCTTCACAAAACCCATCATTAGTGACCTCTCCTTGAGGTTGCACTTCTGGTGCATTAGGTACCCCGTTATCCTCAACATTCTTTCTAGCATGATGACCTCAGACAGTTCTTCGTGGAGTCATGATCTGAAAGATACGCGCAAGCACGGGTTATTAAGAAAATTTTATAGAGATGAACTCTACCGCATGAAAAGAGTATTAAAGAAGTGAGATAGTTCCTAAATATTGTACCTCCTACTTATTGATGTGACGTGTTTCATACCGATAACTAGGACTCTACAAACACGGCTTCATAGACACCCTAGGATTCTTGAACATTGTGCTTTGATACCAAGTTTGTCACGCCCCGAGTCTACACCCTGGATATGGCCGACACTTGAGAACTATTGCTAGCCCAAAGCGAACCCTTGGTCTGGCTTAATTCTTAGCGGAAGACTTACTCATAATAAAAGAACTTTTAAAAAAGAAAACTATAACTCGATTGATAACTTAGAATGTTTTAGAAATAAACATTCAACTAGCCAAAGTGGCAACTCAAGTCTCAACATAAACTGTAAAACCTCGGTGTTTCAAAGAACTAACATTAGAAAGAACTATTTTTGGAAAGAATAAAAGTTGGAAATTTTGGAAGTTATCTAAGTATGAATTTTGGGTCAACTTCAAACGACCATAACTTTCAGTACATGATGAGTTAGGTGGCATATAAGATATCAAATGAAAGGTCTTGGAATCTTCTTTCCAATGCCACCAAGTTTGCTAATTTTTGAGCTTTTATTTGGGAGATATACCCGTTTGAAATCGGGCTATCTAGATAACGAAAGTTACCTGGATTTAAGAGTGGTATTTTGGTCTTTTCCTTACCCAATTAAGTTATTCCTTTTTTAGTAATTAATTAGTGGTCTAAACTAATTTGGTTCAGTTTATGCAATTATAATTCACGCTAGGGTTTTAGAAAAAAACTCAAGAGGAGAATGGAGGAGAAAAGGTCAAGATTTCATCAAGTTCTTGAAGGTTTTGTTGCGGATTTCGCCAAGGGTTTAATCCCAAAGAGGTATGTGAGTTCTCATAGTGTTGGGTTCGTTCACCCACGCACCAATCATGTTAACTTCAGTGTAATTTCGTCCTAAAAAGTTGAAGAGTTGATGTTATTGTTTTGTGATCTTAAATTTGCTTTCATTCTTGAATTAGGATGGGATTGATGAGTTTCTTGAGCTAATCGTATTGATTTTATGAGTCGTTTTTTAGTAGGTTCTTGTGTACATGTATTGGGTAACTAAATCTAAAGAGAAATTGAGAAATAGAATCAATTTTAGTCAAATTAAGATTAGAAAACAAGTTGAAAAATTCGTTAGAATCACCTGGGGGAGGGCCGGAGCGGTACCCCGCCAGATACGCTAGAAGGTCTGGGGTGGCGCGCTAGCAGTGCACCATTTTGGGGTCTCTAAAATTTAGGCATTGGAGCTCCGCGCCAGCAGTGCGCCAGGGTCACTTGCCCCCATTTATTTTTCATCGTTTAGCCCGTTTGAGTCCTTCTAAAGTGTACTAACACTTCTTATCGATTCTAAATACTCTAAATGACTTCTAAACATCTAGCAATCATCCATAAACATGAATCATTACCTTGAATCCATAAATTCAAATTCATGGTAGAGCTAAGAGTCAAGTCTTGAGAGTTCTTCGAGTCTTTTCAAAAAGTCTTTTACAATTGTTTTAAACTTATTTTAAGACTTTATCATTGAGTTGAGTAAGATTAAGAGTGAAGTTCATTTTCTGAAAAATGTTATATTGGAACTAAGTATTTCCTAAAAGTAAATATTTTCACATTTAAGATGAGAGGAAACACTAATTTCCAAAAGAGGTTTTGAGCTAGTTTTTTAGTATCATCTCCTTTTACAGAAAGATTTTTGAGTAATAATCTCAAACCACAGAGAATTCATGTTTTTAAACATATGAGCTAGTTACATTTTGGGGGTAATATTGAGCACTGATATGGGGAAGAGTTCAAATAACTCCAAGTCTCCATAAACCATGTAGCCAACATGGGTAGAAAAGGTCATACTTTTTAGATGATTCCTTAATGCTTTTAGCATAGACTAGTGGATCCACTTAGTAGTAGGTTCTATACCCCGACAAAGTATAGGATGACCTTGGTAGTGTGAGGCAAGACGTTGTATCATCACATAGCTCATAGTGAAGGTTGTCGGTTAGATAATCTCCCAAAGAGTTACTTGTATTTTCAAAGAAAAACTAAGTTATTGTTGTGTTTTTATCAATACATTGAGTTGTTATCTACATGTTTTAAAGCTTTTCTTTATATTGCATTTATATCACTGTCTTATATTGAAATGAGTTGAGTTGAGTTGAGACGAGGTAAATTTTCTTCAGTTCCATTTCAAGCTTATGCATGTTTTAGAATTCCCCTCACATGCTCGTACATTCCATATATTGATACCATTTTGCCTTCATCTTTTATGATGCAGATACAAGTTTCCAGGATCAACATCCAGTGTTTCGTTGAGCTTCAGAGTTATTGGTGAGCCTTTTTGCTTCTGGAGGATCCCTTTTATTTACTTTATCATTCTAGTTTTGTTAGGATGTCATGGGTCTTTTCTCGACATCCATCTTAGTTATTAGTTGCTTCATATATAGTTAGATATTTTTAGTTTTTGAGTCTTTTCATTTTCATTTAGTTATGTTAAAATTTGAGTTGCCACTTTGGCTAGTTGAATGTTTTTTATAAAGCATTCTAAGTTATCATTTGAGTTACAATTTCCTTTCAAAGTGCTTTTAATACGAGTAAGTCTTCCACTAAGAATTAAGCCAGGCCAAGGGTTTGCTTGTGGCAGCAATGGTTCTCCAGTGTTGGCCACACCTAAGGTGTATGCTCGAGGCGTGACAAACTTGGTATCATAGCACAAAGTTCAAGAGTCCTAGGGTGTATATGAAGTCGTGTCTGTAGAGTCCTAGTTATCGTTGTGAAGCACGCCACATCTATAATTAGGAGGCTGGAATATTTAGGAACTATCTCACTTCTTTCATACTCATTTCGTGCGATAGAGTTTATCTCTAAAAAGTTTCTTCTAATATGCTTGCGCGTAACTTTCAGATCATGCCTCCATGAAGAGTTGTCAGAGGTCGTCCTGCTAGGAGGAATGTCGAGGAACAAGGGGAACCTAATGCACCTGAAGTGCAACCCAATGAGAGGTTACCAATGCTGAGTTACGAGAAGCTATCCGAATGTTGAGTCAAGTTGTGACCAATCAAGTTGGGCAGAGAGAGAGTCGACAGGAAATGGCTGATACTTCTAGGATTTGTGAGTTCTTAAAGATGAATCCTCCAAGCTTCACTGGTTCAACTGTCACTGAAGATCCGGAAAACTTTGCAGAGGGACTGCATAAAGTGTTTGAGGTTATGCACGTTGCCGATGGTGAGCGAGTGGAACTAGCTACATACCAACTGAAGAGTGTTGCTAGGATTTGGTTTGACCAATGGATGAATGGTAGAGCTGAGGGTGCACCGATTGTGAGCTGGGCTGTGTTCGAGAGTGCCTTCATGGGGAGTTTCTTTCCCCATGAGATGAGAGAAGTAAAGGTACGAGAACTCCTCACTATTAAGAAGGAATCTATTAGTGTTCATGAGTACAACCTCAAGTTCACCCAACTTTCCCGCTATGCTAAGGAGATGGTCGCTGACATGTGGAGCAGGATGAGTTTGTTCGTTGCTGGGTTGTTTGCAAGGCAGCTATGCTGTTAGGAGATATGGACATAACAAGGCTGATGATCCATGTTCAACAGGTTGAGAAGTACAAGCTGAGGGACAGAGAATAGTTTAGAAATTAGAAGGCTAAGACATCAAGGAATGAGTCAGAGTAGCGAAAGAGTAATGCAAATCGGTATTCTTTCCAACATAAGCAAAAGGGACCTGCTCCATTATCTGCTAGTGCACCTGCACCAAGAAATAGAGGTGAGTTCAATAATTACAATTCCCAAAATTTCAGAGCTAGACATGCGTAGGCTCAAGGTAGTGTGGCACAAGAAGGTAATGGGACTCCTGCATGTTCTAAGTGTGGTACGACCTACTCAAAAGTGTGTCATGATGGCTCCACTGGTTGCTTCAAGTGTGGTCAGAAATATCATTTAATGAAAGAGTTCCCTAAGAACAGACAATGTAATGGTAATGGGGGCAATAGATCCCAATCTTCTTTAGTTGCTCCACCAGACAGAGCTGCATATAGAGTAGTTACTTTAGGGGCAAGTGGAGGAGCAAACCGTCTATATGCTATTACTTGTCGCCAAGAGCAAAAGGATTCACTATCTTTTGTTACTCCTTATGTTGTAATGAATTTTGATGTTCTTCCTGAGAAACTTCTTGAGCCCTTCAGTGTTTCTACACATTTTGGTGAGTCTATTCTAGCTGAGAGAGTCTATCGTGATGGTGTCATTTTGGTCAATCACAAGAATACCATGGCTGATTTATTAAGTTAGACATGGTAGATTTTGATGTCATTCTAGGTATAGACTGGCTTCATGCCTATTATGCCTCAGTCGATTGCAGAACTCGAGTTGTTAAGTTTCAGTTTCCTAATAAGCCAGTTATAGAGGAGAGGAGTAGTTCAACAATGCCTAAGGTTCGTTTTATTTCGTACCTTAAGGCGAGAAAGTTAGTTTAGGGGTGTGTCTATCACTTAGTTCGAGTTAATGACTCTAGTGTTGAGATACCTCCTATTCAGTCAGTTCCAGTAGTAAGAGAGTTTCAAGAAGTCTTTCTAGATGATCATCTCGGAGTCCCTTCTGAGAGAGAAGTAGACTTCGGTATAGATATTATTCCCGATAATCGTCCTATCTCTATTTCGCCATATCAAATGGCACCAGCAGATTTGAAAGAGTTGAAAGAGAAGTTGAAAGATCTTCTTGAGAAGTGTTTTATTCGACCAAGTGTCTCAACTTGGGGCACTATTGTCAGTTGAACAAGGTTACTATCAAGAATAAGTATCCTCTTCCGAGAATTGATGATCTTTTCAATTAACTTAAGGGTGACACTTGTTGTTTTAGATAGGCCTCATATCAGGCTATCATCAGTTGAGAGTAAAAGAAAGTGATATCCCTAAGACAGCATTCAGGACCCGTTATGGTCAATATGAGTTTTCGGTAATGTCGTTTGGTTTGACTAATGCACCTGCACTGTTCATGGAACTTATGCCTAGAGTATTCAGGCCTTATTTAGATATGTTTGTTATCGTATTCATTGATGACATTCTAATCTATTCAAGGAATGAGGAGGATCATGCTAGTCATCTCAGAGTAGTTCTCCAAACTCTAAAGGATAGAGAGTTGTATGTTAAGTTCTGTAAGTGTGAGTTATAGCTTGAGTCTGTGGCATTCTTAGGTCACATTATGTGCAGTGATGGAATTCGATTTGACACTCAGAAAATAGAGGCAGTGCAAAATTGGCCTAGACCCACAACTCAAGCTGATATTAGGAGTTTCTTGGGGTTGTCTTGATATTATAGAAGGTTCTTCGAGAGATTCTCACCTATTTCATCCCCTTTGACTAAGTTGACTCAGAAAATAGTAAAGTTTCAATGGTCTGAAGCCTGTGAGAAAAGCTTTCAAGAATTGAAAACTAGGTTGACTAATGCCCCAGTATTGACCTTACCAGAAGGTACACAAGGTTTTGTGGTATATTGTGATGCGTCCAGAGTTGGGTTGGGTTGTGTGTTAATGCAAAATGGCAAAGTTATAGCTTATGTCTCCAGACAACTTAAGGTTCAAGAGAAGAATTACCCAACCCATGATCTAGAGTTGGTTGTTGTAGTATTCGCTTTGAAGATATGATGTCATTATTTTTATGGTGTTCATGTGGATGTGTTCACCGATCATAAGAGCCTTCATCATATGTTTAGTCAGAAGGAGCTCATTCTTAGAAAGAGGAGGTGGTTGGAGTTACTCAAGATTATGATATGAGTATTCTCTATCACCTAGGTAAGGCTAATGTTGTTTCTGATTCTTTGAGTAGATTGTCTATGGGTAGTACCACCCATTTTGTGGAAGACAATAAAGCAAAAGAAAAAGATGTTCATAGACTTGCACGATTAGGAGTTTGACTAAGGGATTCCAACGAATGAGGAGTAGTGGTGATGAATGGGGCAGAATCGTCACTAGTGTTTAATGTAAAAGAGAAACAAGACCAAGATCCTATTTTTCTTGAATTGAAGGCAAATGTTCATAAGAAAAAAGTGATGGCTTTTGAACAAGGGGGAGATGGTGTATTGATGTATCAAGGTAGATTGTGTGTACCAAAGGTAGACTAACTCCAAGAGAGGATCATGGAGGAAGATCATGGCTCTAGATATTCTATCCTTCCGGGTTCCATAAAGATGTATCGTGACTTGAGAGAAGTTTATTGGTGGAGTAGTATGAAGAAGGGTACTGCAGAGTTCGTTGTTAAGTGTCTAAATTGCCAAAAAGTCAAGGTAGAGCACCAGATGCCTGGTGTTATGGCTCATAATATAAGGAATTTTATTATAGGTTTACCACGGTCTCGCATGCAACATGATTCGATTTGGGTGATTCTAGATTGAATGAGTAAATCAACCCATTTATTACCGGTAAAGACTACCCATTCACCATAAAATTATGCTAAGTTATATATTCAAGAGGCAATCAGACCTCACGGAGTTCTGGTGTCCATTATTTTCATATAAAGGTGTACAATTTATTGCACAATTTTGGAAGTCATTCAAGAAAGGTTTGGGTTCAAAGGTAAATTTGAGTACTACTTTTCATCCACAGACAGATGGTAAAGCAAAGCGCACAATTCAGACTTTAAAGGATATGCTGAGGGCGTGTGTTTATCGATTTCAAAGTTAATTGGGATGATCACTTACCTCTCATAGAGTTTGCTTATAACAATAGTTACCACTCTTGCATCCAAATGGCTCAGTATGAGGCTCTTTATGGGAGAAGATGCAGATCTCCTATTGGATGGTTTGAAGTTGGTGAAGCTGGGTTGATAGGACCATACTTAGTTCATCAGGCTATGGAGAAGGTGAAGGTCATTCAAAAAAGGTTGAAAACGGCACAAAGTCGTCAAAAATCCTACACTAATGTTAGGAGAAGAGACTTAGAGTTTGAAGTAGATGATTGAGTTTATTGAATGTTTCACCCATGAATGGTGTTATGAGATTTGGTAAGAAGGGGAAGCTTAGTCCCCGGTATATTGGTTGTTACAGAATATCCAAAGGATTGGTAATATAGCTTATGAGTTGGAGCTACTGCAAGAGTTAGAAGTTGTTCATCCAGTGTTTCACATTTATATGTTGAAAAAGTGTACGAGTGATCCTTCGCTTATTATACCTATAGAAGATATTGGTATTAAGGATAGCTTATATCTTACGAGGAGATTCCCGTTCAGATTCTAGACTGTCAGATTCACAAATTGAGAACCAAGGAAGTAGCATCAGTCAAGGTTCTATGGAGAAATCAATTTGCTGAGGAAGATATGAAGAAGAGATATACACATCTCGTTGAGTCTAGAGAAATTCCAAATCAAGGTACTAATTCTCTTCTCGGTACTCTTTAATTGATATACTGAATGTGTTAGATTTGCATGTTGGGTGTTTGAGTTGGGTGTTAGATGACACCACCCTTAGTGCTACTTAGAGTAATCTCATTCGAGGACGAATATTTCCAAGGGAGAGATATTGTAACACCTCAGTGATTCAAATAACTAGAATTAGAAAGAACTATTTTTGGAAAGAATAAAAGTTGGAAATGTTGGCAAATTATGCTAAGTATGAGTTTTGGGTCAACTTCAAACGATCATAACTTTCAGTATAGGATGATTTAGGTGGCCTATAAAATATCAAATGAAAGGTATTGGAATCCTCTTTCCAACGCCACCAAGTTTGCTAATTTTCTAGCTCATATGAGGGAGATATGCCCGTTTGAAGTCGGGCTATCTAGATAAGGAAAGTTACCCAGATTTAAGAGGGGTATTTTGGTCTTTTCCTTACCCAATTAAGTTATTTCATTTTTAGTAATTAATTAGGGGTCTACACTGATTTGGTTCATTTACGCAATTACAATTCACGCTAGGGTTTTAGAAAAAAGAACTCAAGAGGAGAAAGAAGGAGAAAAGGTCAAGATTTCGTCAAGTTCTTGAGGTTTCTTGCGGATTTCGCCAAGGGTTTAATCCCAAAGAGGTATGTGAGTTCACATAGCGTTGGGTTCGTTCACCCACGCACCAATTATGTTAATTTCAGCATAATATAATCCTAAAAAGTTGAAGAGTTAATGTTCTTGATTTGTGATCTTGAATTTGCTTTCGTTCCTAAATTAGGATTGGATTGATGAGTTTCTTGAGATAATCGTATCGATTTTAAGAGTTGTTTTTGAGTAGGTTCTTGTTTAAATGTATTGAGTAATTGAATCTAAAGAGAAATTAAGAAAAAGAATCAATTTTAGTCGAGTTAAGATAAGAAAACAAGTTGAAAAATTCGTCAGAATCACCTGGGGAAGGAATGGCACGGTGTGCCCCAGATGCTCCAGAAAGTCTAGAGTGGCATGCTAGCAGTGCACCATTTTGGGGTCTTTGAACTTTAGAGCTTGGCGCCCCACGCCAGCAGTGTGCCAGGGTCGCCTGCCCCCATCCTTTTTTTGTCGTTTAGCTCGTCTGAGTCCTTCTAAAGTGTACTAACACTTCCGATCGATTCTATCTACTCTAAATGACTTCTAAACATCTAGAAATAATCCATAAACATAAATCATAACCTTGAATTCATAAATTCAAATTCAAGGTAGAGCTAAGAGTCAAGTCTTGAGAGTTCTTCGAGTCTTTTCAAAAAGTCTTTTACAATTGTTTTAAACTTGTTTTAAGAATTGAGAATTGATTTGAGTAAGAGTACGAGTAAATTTCATTTTATTAAAAATGATATATGGGAAAAGTATTCTCAAAGAGTAAATATTTTCACATTTAAGATGAGAGGAAATACCGATTTACAAAAGAGCTTTTGAGTATCATCTCTTTTAAGAGAAATATTTTTTGAGTAATAATCTCAAATCATAGAGAAGTTATATTTTTAATCATATGAGCTAGTTACATTTTGGGAGTAGTATTAAGCACCGATATGGGGACGAGTTCAAATAATTCAACGTCTCCATAAACCGTTTAGCCAACATGGGTAGAAAGGGTCATACTTTTTAGATGATTCTTTAATGCTTTTAGCAGAGATCAGTGGATCCACTTAGTAGTAGGTTCTATACCTAGGCAAAGTATAGGGCCTGGATGCGTTAGGCAAGATGTTGTATCATCACATAGCTCATAGTGATGGTTGTCGGTTAGAGAATCTCCCACAGGGTTAATTGTATTTTCATATACAACTAAGTTATTGTTGTGTTTTTTTCAAAACACTGAGTTGTTATCTACATGTTTTAAAGCTTTTCTTTATATTGCATTTATATCAATACCTTATATTGAAATGAGTTGAATTGAGTTGAGACGAGGTAAATTTTCTTCAGTTCCATTTCAAGCTTATGTCTGTTTTACAATTCCCCTCACATGCTCGTACATTCCATGTAATGACGCCATTTGGCCTGCATCTTTTATGATGCAAATACAGGTAACGAGAATCAACATCTAGTGCTTTGTTGACCCAGTTGAGATTTAGAGTTGTTGGTGAGCTTCCTTGCTTCTGGGGAATCCCTTTTATTTGCTTCATCATTATAGTTCTGTTAGGATGTCGTGGGTGTTGCCCGACATCCATCTTAGTTATTAGAGGCTTCATAGATAGTTAGATCTTGTTAGTTCATGAGTCTTTTCATTTTCATTCAGTTGTGTTGAGATTTGAGTTTCCACTTTGGCAAGTTGAATGTTTCTATGCAAACTATTCTAAGTTATCATTTGAGTTACAACTTACTTTTAAAGTTCTTTTATTATGAGTAAGTATTCTGCTAAGAGTTAAGTCAGGCCAAGGGTTTGATTGGGGCCAACAATGGTTCTCGAGTGTCGGCCACACCCAGGGTATAGGCTTGGGGCGTGACATAAACGAATGAAAATGAAAAGACTCATGAACTGATATCTATCTATCTATCTATGAAGCCTTTAATACTATGAAGGATGATGGGACAAGACCCCCAATCATCCTAAAAAAAGTTAAATGATAAAACATAATAGAGGTATCCTACGGAAGCAAAGAGGCTCACCAAATAAAGCTGAAACTCGACCGGATCAACGAAGCGCTGGATGCTGATCCTGATTACCTATACCTACATCATAAAATGATGCATGCCAAATGGCATCAATACATTGAATGTACGAGCATCCAAGGGGAATTCTAAAACAAGAAATAAACTTGAAATGGAATTGGAGAAACACTTACATCGTCTAAACTCAACTCAACTCACTTCAATATAAAGTAGTGATGAAGATGCAATATAAAGAAAAAGCTTTTAAAACAGTAGATAGAAACTCAATGTATTAAAAAATACAATAATAACTTGGTTTTGTATATAAAAAATACAAGTAGCTCTGTGGAGATTCTCTAACCGACAACCATCACTATGAGCTATGTGATGATACACCGTCTATCCCACGATGCCAAAACTGTCGTATACTTTGCCGGGGTATATATAGAACCTACTACTAAGTGGATTCACTAGTCTATGCTAAAAAACATTAAGGAATCATCTAAAAAGTATGACCCTTTCTACCCACGTTGGCTACATGGTTTATGGAGACTTTGAGTTATCTGAACTCGTCCCATATTGGTGCTCAACACTATTTCCAAAATGTAACTAGCTCATATGTTTAAAAACATAACTCTTTCTATGGTTTGAGATTATTACTCAAAAAATCTTTCTGTTAAAGTGATGGTACTAAAACTGCTCATGAAAACTCTTTTGGAAATCAGTGTTTCTCCTTATCTTAAATGTGAAAACATTTACTCTTGGGAATATTTAGTTCCCATATATCATTTTAAATAAAATGCACTCAGCTCTACTCTTCCTCAAACTCAATGCTTAAGTCTTAAAACAAGTTTTAAATGATTGTAAAAGACTTTTTGAAAAGACTCGAAGAACTCTCTAGACTTAACTCGTAACTCTACCTTGAATTAGAATTATGAATTCAACGTTAAGATTTATGATCGGAAGGATGTCATTATGATATAATGAGTTTCAGATAGTTAATCATGAAAAATGGTTGAAAAACATTGTCTGGGGAGCAAGTCCGCGACGTGGAGATAATTTATAATATTTGGTCGCTAAAAAGTTTTGACACAGTGGACTCCGTGTTCTCTCCGCGACACGGAGAGGAAAGTTTCACTTCTGAGGAACAAGTCCGCGTCGCGTACTTGGTACTTTATTTTCTGCCCGATCTTTTCTTACTAGCTTTTCGACCCTAATTTGCCTAGAAATGAATGGTTTCTTTTCCAATCACTTAAATTCGAATACTAAAATTATGTACACGATAATATACTCCACCCTTAATTCACTAACTTTTATCTCAAGAACTCATCCAATCCATCCTAATTCAAGAACGGAAATAATACTTTCAAGAAACAATCAAGAACTCAAATTCTTCAACTTCAAGAATGAAACTTTGCTGAAAATTACACGATTGGCGTGTGGGTGAAAGAATCTAACACTATGAGAAACTCACATACCTCTTAGGGATCAAACCCTTGGTGAAATCCACAACCAAAAATCTCAAGAACTCGACGAACGCTTAACTTTTCTCCTCTTTTCTCTTCTTGAACTCTTTTCTAAAACTCTAGTGTAAATTAGGATTGTGAAACTAAACCAAATAATTTTAGACCCCTAATTCTATACTAAAAACACTTAAATCTTATTGGGGTAAGGAAAATACAAAAATACCCCTCATATTTTCGGGTAACTTTCCTAAACTCGACTTCAAAAGGGCATATCTCTCTCATACGAGCTAAAAAATTAGCAAACTCAGTGGTGTTGGAAAGACTATTCCAAGACCTTTCATTTGGTATCTTATGGGCCACCTAACTCATCATGTTCAGAAAGTTATGGTTGTTTGAAGTTGACCCTAAACTCATACTAAGCATAACTTGCCAAAATTTCCAATTTTTACTCTTTCCAAAATAGTTCTTTCTGATTCTAGTTCTTTCAAATACCAAGGTGTTACATTTTCTTTGTTATTTTAGTTTAATATTTTTATTTTATTTATAACAGTCTAGAAAATCACCAAAATAATCAATGTTTTATTTTGGTTCTTAATGTATTTCACTGGATTGATATGGTTCTTAATGTATCATAAAAGTATAATATTGGTGAATAATCTATTTCACTTGGTTGAAATGGTTCTTAATATATAACAAAAGGTGTAGTGCTGGGTTTGGTCCTTTATATTATAAATCTACATATTTATCAAAATGTAAAATTTTAATTTAACTAGGACAGATTGGACATTATGTGGCTAACAAAATTCACAATTGTTGTCTTCTTTAGCTTCAAAAAACTGTTTTCTCTACTTTCTCAAACAAAATTTATTATGTTTCTCTTTTCTAAAATATTATTCCATCGACCTATAACCATTTTTGTTATAGAGATAATAATGTTAGGAGTTTTTCTTTGAAGCTAACAAAAAAAAAATGATGAATTTTGTTGGCCACATATTGTCCATAGTTAAATTTAATACTTTTTTTTATGAATATGCTAGGTTTAAGGTAAAATGATCAAAATGAACACATTTTGTTTTGCATTACGGACTATTTCAATCAAGTGAAATTTATTAAGGATCAAAATGAACACATCTATATATTTATATAAAGAGGAATGTTAGACTTGCTGATGCGGCATGCCTCTAAGAGCTAGAAACATATTTATCTTTTTTTTTTGTGATTTTTATTCATTGTCTTTAAGATTTGAAGGTAATATTTAGAAAATATCATAACCATTATGATTATTCAATTAAACGTACAGTGAATACGTGTTAATTATTCAGCTATTTTTCACCTCCTACGTTTTTATCTCCATTCTGAAGTTTTTTTTTACATTTCTTTCTAGTGGTTAACTAAATTATTTAAAAAGTCATACAAAATAAATGCTTATTTGAAGTCCACATATGAATAATCAATTAATATGAACCATCAAATTCCGTTCTCAGCCCAATTAATCCATTCATAAAACCTTTAAATTCATCCTTTCCCACTTCAGATTTTGTGCTTTTTTTATTTTTATTTTCTAGCCTTAAAATTTGGCATAAATTAGAGATAATTCATTATTTTGTTCACCATTAACACCATTAATATATATTTTTCTTAAAACCCTTCTCTATTTTTTCTTAAAGATACAATTAAAACACTTAATACCAATGTAAGTTACAATTTTATTGATTACTATAATATTACTCTTTTAATTCATGTTATTCATAAAGCTACAAATTTATTGATTACTATAAATACTAGAGCATATCATCTTCATCAATGGTAAGGATACTTCTTCTTTTTTCTTTCTTTCTTGATTATATTTATATTATAGTAAATCACTTTGTTTATGGACTAATTTTATATTATATTAGATTATTTGTCATTACCTTTCACTGTTTACAGTGTGGAAGATAAAGAAAAGTATATGACAATGTTAAAAATTCAAATTTAAAGTCAAACTTGATGAATATGATATCTAATTTATGCTTCTTCTTCTTCTTTTCTTCATTTTAGTTTGTTTGATATCTCTTATTTATAATGTTCTTTCTTATTTATTTATTTATTTTTACAGTGTGGAATATAAGATGAGCATATGACAATGTTAAGAATTCAAATTCAAACAGGATGAGTACGATATCGAATTTATGTAATTTTTTTTGTGAATACTTTTTATTGTTTCACTAAGGAAAAGTGAACGATAAGAGATGAGCATATATGATAATATTTGAGATTTAAGTTTGATGAACACACTATAATTATTAATATATGCAACTTTTGTTACTCTTCTCGATTACTCTTTTAAATGTTATAAGATTTACGATGATAATATTAATTCAAATGTAGTAATTTCACATTTTGTTTATCAGGATATTTTTTTTTAAAGAAATTAGTTATGATTTACTGAAGTCATAATTTGATTTACAAATTGAAAGAAAAGTAAGATTATCTTCATGCTTTGAAGGCACATAACAACTTGAGAAGGTGTGGTTATTTTCCTCATCTCAAAATAATTAATATAATTTATGTGCATATGCTACAATTATACATATATATATATATATATATATATAAGGGACTCAATTTTCATGCTATAAGCATTTTGATAAAGTTTATTTAAAAAGCCCTCCTCAAATTTGTTATATGCATTTTAATAAATGTAAAAAGGTTTATCTTCAAAATTAATTTCTTCAAATATTTTATATTATTTATGTAATTGGGGCTATTCATCTCTTAAGATTAGTAAAAAGTGAAAAGAAAGTTGATTCATCACTAAAGAAAAAATTAACAATTTCTAAAGAATATGAACATTAAAAATAAAATTAAAAAAAAAGTAGAAAGGGACAATAATATTATGATAAAAAGAGTAATTACATAAAACGTAATTGATTCTACTTGAACCTTAACAAATATTTAGAATTATTTTTATTTGATGAAAAAGGGGGCACTAGTATTTTGATATTCCGAGCTCTCTAAATTTACAAGATTATTTAACTTAAATTGTTTAATATTTGTGAGGAAGATATAAACAAAACAAAACACATAAATAATGAAAGATAAATTTTAAAAAGTCGTACAAAATTATAAAAAACAAGATCGTGTTATAAAATATTATGATATGATGTCCACTACACCAAGAAGTTACTATGACTAATTATCTTCATTAGTTTTCTCCATTATGAAGATAACTTCCACCTTTATGACCATTACTCTTGTAACCTTTCACCTCCATAACCTCCTTCATTATATTCATGTTAATGTCATGTTTATGACTAACCTTTTGTATGCCTCTGTGTTACACAATAAATAGAGGCATAAGGGTTCATATTGTATGCACTTGAATACTTTGAAGTATAAGAAATACTCTCATATCTTGTCTCTATATTTCTATTGTTTTCATCTTCTATATATCTTGTCTTATTTTGCATTAGTTTTACGACACGTTATCAGCACGAGTTGCTCATTCTCCATCAAGAATCAATGATAGGTATTTTTTTATTTTTATGAATTATCCTAGTAATTCTTCGATTGCAAGGTATACTTCATATCCTATATATTATTTGTACTAACAAAGCTTGTTTTGTGGTTATTTTAAAATGGTTAGTAAATTATGATAATCTTCATAACAATATTGAGAGGGACTATTAAAATGTTTTAATTTATTTTAACTTGAGACTTTTATATGGTTCCAACATGTTGTTATAATTAATTAGTTTTATTCATTTTTATTCAATTTTAAGTCAAATTCAGATTATATATATGGTATTCTATGTTTATTTTTGGTAATGCATTTGATTTATTAAAACATTGATTGAGAATTCAAGGTACATTAATAAATACACAAGATGATTGAAGATGCCACTAGGGATATCTACCTGCAATGACAAAACCTAGTTTTTTTTCTTATAAATTCAAATTTTGATTCTACATGATCAAAGATTCTGAACAACTTACTTTATTGTTAAAGAATCACAGTCATACCCATAATTTCTTTGCCACTTTAGTATATTCAAAATGTAGTGCAGAAGAAAGAATAATGTTTCCAGAAGATATGTATCAACTGGCAGAAGGAATGGACAACCCCTGATTAATTGGGGGATTCTAATGTACTTCTAAATTCGGAGGAGAAAATTGGAGGTTTACTTGCGCTTGACTCTGAACATGAAGATTTTGAAAATTGCATTTCTTCTTGTGACTTAGCAAAAATACAATTCAAAGGAAGTCAATTTACATGGTGGAATGATGGATATGAGAATGATTGCATATTTGAAAGGCTGGATAGAGTGATCACTAATAAGGGGTTGCAAGGGTGATTTGATCACCTGGAGGTGGAACATTTAGTAAGAATTAATTCAGATCATGGTGTTATGTTCTCAACTCTTGAAGCAAGGGGGAAAGGCATAAGAAACCTTTCAGATTTCTTAAATTCTATACTAAGAATGAATCTTTCATTGATGTAGTTAGATAGAACCAGAAGATTTGGGAGTAGTATTAAGAACCGAGTTAGGTAAGGGCTTAGATAACCCAAACCCCATAATTGGGCTTCTAGCGTATGATAGGATCATATCATTGATTCGGGTAACTCATCATAAAGCCCCTGGTAAGGGCCTAGATATTGGATCCATTAGTTCAGTTAGTCCTTTACCCTGACAAAGTATTGGATGAATATGGCAACGTGGGCAAGACATTGTTTCATCATGAGGCTCATACTGATGGTTGTCAGTTAGAGAAACTTCCCAAGAAAAGTAAAGTATATTATTTTAGCATTTGATATCATTGCATATATCTAAGTTGTAAAGCTTTATTGTTTTCAATGCATTATCATGCTTTACTTTACACAGTTATCCAATATTCATAGTTTCTCTGAGTTATTCCTCAGATATGTATGTTCATTCTAACCAGTGTTTCATTCAGATATTTTACATATTGTACATTTTATGTACTAACGCCATTCGGCATTGCATCTTCTAATGATAAAAATACATGAACTCAGGATCGATAGCACGCTTCACTCAGATCCTCTCCATCAGATTTTGGTGAGACCTCCCTTCTTTCAGAGGGCTCTAGTTCAGTTATTTATTTCATTATTTAGTAGACATTCTAATTTATTATTCAGATAGTCGTGGATCTTGTCCTGGAACCTATCTTAGTTCAGTAGAGGCTACATAGACAAGTTAGTGAGTCAGTTAAATCTTGATCTTCAGATGTTTTAAACATTATTATTATGATGATTCATACTTATATTTCATACTTTTCACAAAACATGTTCTGAGGTGTGAATGTTTATCACTTTTAAAGTTTTCGCATAAGTATTTAACATTTCGTTAGTATCAAGTCAGGCCAAGGGTTCACTTGGGACCAGTAATATTTTCCGACTGTCAGCCATACCCAGAGTATAGGATCAGGGTGTGACACAACTGGACGATGAACTAAAGTTTTCGTTTGTTCAAAAAGACATGCGGAGGAGTACCAAATCTAAACATAACTTCTTATTTTTATGAATTTGAGTATTGGTGGTGGTATAAAAAATTTTTGATTTCAATCCACAGAGTTCAGATCTATAAAAGGAAAATTGATTTTACCTGAGGTTTCCTTTCCATCATCCCAATCCTAAGCTTCTGAGATCAAGAAGATCGATCTTTGTGGCAAACATATCCATGAATAAGAATCAATGCAAAAAAGTTAACTTATAAGACTAGATCTAAGTATTTCAAGAGAGTGAAGATGAAGGTTCGATAAGGACACAAATACTTAGCATGGAAGATGTAGTTGAAACAATGTCACCTCATAAAGCCTATCTACGACTTGTTCAAAGTAAGATTCTTTATTTATTTGAGGTAGCAGAACGTTGTGGAGGAGTTTGACTGCCTAAAGATGCAGACGATTGTCGGCGCCTCTTCATCTTCCTCCGATGAATTTTTTGGGAAGTGTTTCTACTCAACAACTTTACACTTCTAGATATTTCCTTTTCTCTTCAGGTTTTCTTTTCTTTTGTTTTTTATATTTCGTTTAATAGACCAGGTCTCTATATTGGGCCAGGTTGTTTACAAATTGTTTTGGAAATAAAAGAGACTTTAAGCCTCAAACCTTTATTTTTTAAAAAGGATAAACTACACTAACTGGCCACAAATACAAACTAATTACCATCCTATAGTCCACCCTTAAGTAACTCCCTAAATGTCCATTTGGTGAAAGTTATTACATAGTAAGTCCCTTTCCTAGCCAGGCCTAATTCACCTTTTTGATACCATCACAATATATATACATAAAATTGCACAAATAATGAATGTTACCGGAGTGTGTGTGTACTATGACGGTATCATTCATTATTTGTGCAATTTTATGTTATGCAATAAATTGTTATGGCATCAATAAAGATTCCAGAAGTCCATCATTAAGGATTGATGATTGACTTGTTGAAATATTGGTTGTTCCTCCATCATAGCATTTGAAGATCATGGTAATATATGAATATATTGTGGTAGTATTATTCATATACCATTGAATGACATAGAAAACCCTTTATGATACCATCATAGTGTATATATACTGTGATGGTATCATTTAGTATTTGTGCAATTTTCCTGAATATCTAGTTGTTCCTCAATGATACTATAACAGTATGTCATATAAGTTATGATATCATTGAGGATTTAGAAGTTTCACATTACGGATAGTGGCAAACATATTCATGGATAAGAATCTATGCAAGAAAGTTAACTTATAAGACTAGATCTAAGTATTTCAAGAGAGTGAAGATGAAGGTTCAGTAAGGATAGAAATACTTAGCTTGGAAGATGTTGTTGAAAGAATGTTACCTCATAAAGCCTATCTACAACTTTTTCAATGTAAAATTCTTTATTTATTCGAGGTAGTAGAGTGTTGTGGAGGAGTTCGATTTGCTAAAGATGAAGGTGATTGCCGGCGCCTCGTCATCTTCTTTCGATGAACTTTTTAGGAAAGTGTTTCTACTCAACAACTTTACACTTCTAGATATTTCCTTTTCTGTTTAGGTTTTCTTTTCATTTGCTTTTTATATTTCCTTTAATGGACCAGGTCTCTTTATTGGGCCATGTTGTGTACAAATTGGTTTAGAAATAAAAGAGGTTTTAACCCTCAAACCTTTGTTTTTAAAAAGGATAAATGACACGAACTGGCCACGAAGACAAACTAATTACTGTCCACCCATAAATAAATCCCTAAATGTCCATTTGGTCAAGTTATTACAAAGTATGTCCCGTTCCTACCCATGCCCAATTCACCTTTATAATACCATCATTGTGTGTGCACGCGTGCATGTGCGTGTGTGCATGCTTACGTGCATGTGTGCGTGCTATGACGGTATCATTAATTATTTGTGTAATTTTATGTTATGCAATAAATTGTTATGGCGTCATTAAAGATTTCAGAAGTCTATCATTAAGGATTGATGATTGACTTGTTGAAATAATGGTTGTTCCTCAATCATATTATTTTAATATCATGGTAATATATGAATATATTGTGGTAGTATTATTATATTCCACTGAATGACATAAAACCCTTTATGATATCTTCACAGTGTATATATATTGTGATGTTGTCATTTAGTACTATTTGTGTAATTTTCCTCAATGTCTAGATGTTCCTCAATGAAACTATAAAGTATGTCATATAAGTTATAGCATCATTGAGGATTTAGAAGTTTCACATTATGGATTATGGCAAACTTATTCATGGATAAGAATCTATGCAAGAAAGTTAACCTATAAGACTAGATCTAAGTATTTCAAGAGAGTGAAGATGAAGGTTTAGTAAGGGTAGAAATACTTAGCTTAGAAGATGTTATTGAAACAATGTACCCTCATGAAGCCTATCTACAACTTGTTCAATGTAAGATTCTTTATTTATTCTAGGTAGCAGAGTGTTGTGAAGAGTTTGATTAGCTAAAGATGAAGGTGATTGTCAGCGCCTCTTCATCTTCCTCCGATGAATTTTTTAGGAAAGTGTATACACAACAACTTTACACTTCTATATATTTCCTTTTCTCTTTATTTTTTTTTCTATTTCCTTTATTAATGGACCAGGTCTCTTTATTGGGCTAGGTCGTGTACAAATTATTTTGGAAATAAAAGTGGCTTTAAGCCTCAAACCTTCGTTTTTTAAAAAGGATAAACTACACTATTTAGTTACAAATACAAACATATTACCATCCTATAGTCCACCCTTAAGTAACTCGAGAAGAATTGGCATTGGGGACACCTTTATAACTTAATTTACTCTATACCACTTAATTTATTTTCTGGGGTTGGGCTTTTTAAAAAGGAAAAAGTGTGGGGTCATGGGTCTCTTTGGCTTGTTTATTGTTTTTAAAACTTGGGGAAAAGATACAACTTTACAAAAATATATTATAATCCAAATACATTTTTAAAAATATTATATTCTGATAATATTATTTATTGATAAATATCGAGGCACCTTTTGTGAATATTTGTTCCGACGTTTCTTCTTCTCCAAGTGCAAGGACTTTTCATCTTCCCCATACACTTCTCTTCCTGTCACGACCCAGACCGGTGTGATTGGCACCCACACTAAACCTCCGGTGGGAGAACCATTAATACTAATTAACTAATCGACTTTAATTAAAATACTAAGGAAATAAATAGGGAGTTCCCATAAACTCCAACAAAAGTCTAACAACTAACTAAACAATGCGGAAGAAATAACTTAGAACCTGAAAGTCAATGTACCAAAACATCTAAAGTTCAACAAGTATAAACAAGAAGGGATGTAACCCCAATCTAAAGAACTAATCAACTAACTAGAACATAGTCTACGTCCGGAAATGGTGGACATATACGAAAGAGAACTCATGGCAGCCCGAAAGAATTGGCTCACCCTTGAATTCGAACGATCACTGATCTCCTAAGCGAAGCCTGTCAGTAGCCGCTTGAAGTGCCATGTACTCAACAAAAATAAGAGAAAGTGCAGAATCAGTACACAACCACAGTGTACTGGTAGGATCACGCTGCTATCCCACTAAGTGTAACATAAGCAAGTCAATAAAACATTATAAACACATGCATATATAGAACATATACAATATTATCAACATTTACGAACAACGAACAACTTCACATTTTATGTCAAATCATTGATCCTCTCATGGAACTCAAACCCAAACAGTTAGCAAACCGGAACGTGGTACCCGATCCAATGTTTATGCCAGAACGTGGCAACCGATTCCATAGTTATGCCAGAACGTGGCAACCGATCCAAGTTACTTATGCCGAAACGTGGCAACCGATCCATTCAACACACCACAATCACAATCACAAGTACATCCTCAATATCATACATTTAAGTCATGATTTCATGGCAATCATCATTCATCTATCTAATTTACATCAAGTGTGATCAATAATGCAACATTCAAATACATGCAAGTATCATAATGAAGTAAAAACAAACATACAACACACAATCATAGAATCACAACCATCACCTACCTCGAAATAAGCTTGAGAACCTAAGAAACTTGATCCTTCCCTTTATAGTTCGTTTCGCTTGTTCTTGGTCTACAATCAATCAATATAATATGGGAATCAATAAACAATCACTAATTGCTCGAATTACTAACAATTCTATGAACCCTTGATCAAATTCATGATCCCAATTATCCAAATTAGGGTTGTTTCCATCATAGAATCTATAACAAAACTCTCCCCTATCAATATTCACCCATTCTATTACGTTCTACGGATCAAAAAATGGATTCGGGGAGTGAAATGCCTACCTTTAGCCTCAGGAATGGTGAAAAACGAGTAAGAGTCGCTTGGGGTTCGTTCCTTAGCTCTAAAAATTGAAAAGTGCCAAATAAGGTCATTTATGAGTTTATTTATGACTTTAAGTCGCGTCTGGCCTACTACAACAACCACCATCCCGCTACAGTGGCCCCGCCAAAGCGACCAAAATCCCCGCCAAAAAGGGTTCCACGAAACAAAGAGCTATTTAAGGAATTCACAACACACCTCTAACCAACGATGCTCAGAAAATACCATTTACGCTAAGATCAATTCTGGGAGTTCTACTCGCCCGAATTCAATTCTGTAAAGTCGTACGGGTTCCTTAACGAGTTATCTATCCACCCATGTAATTAATCATAAATAAATCACCTGATTGTTACCAGATTTACCAACACCTTAATGACTCCGATTTCATCTAAATCTGGACAAGGTTGGGAAAATCCAAATACTAAGAAAAAGTTTTCCGGTCCCAAATTCCCCCCGTTGGCATTTCTATAACGACAAGAATAGGTGGTTACAATAGATACCAATTTACCCATCACTCGTCCCCGAGTGGCAAAACTTAGGAGAATAGTCTAAGGAAGGAATAAAGTAGTACCTGAATCAACGAGCAATTGGGAATAATTCTCTTGCATGTCTCTCTCGATTTCCCAAGTAGCTTCCTCAACTGGACGATGCTTCCATTGAACTTTCATGGACTTAATCTTTTTGGTCCTCAACTTACGCACATCACGATCAAGAAATGCAACCTGTTCCTCCTCATATTGGAGGTCTTTGTCTAACACAATTGAGTCCCATTTAATGATATAATCCCCGTCACCATGATACCTCTTCAACATGGACATATGAAATACTGGATGAACTCCTGATAAATTAGGAGGTAAAGCCAATCTATATGCTACCGGTCCCACACATTCAAGAATCTCAAATGGACCAATGTAGCGCGGACATAGCTTACCTTTCTTACTGAATCTCATCACCCCTTTCATGGGTGATACCTTAAGAAGAACATTCTCACCAGTTTGAAACGCCATGTCTTTTACCTTATGATCCACATACTTCTTCTGTCTACTCTGGGCTGCTAAAAGCTTTGCTTGAATACTCCTCACCTTATCTTGAGAATCGTTTACTAAATCAACCCCCAAAGGTTTCACATCCCCGGCCTCGAACCATCCTATGGGTGATCTACATCCCCTCCCATAGAGTGCCTTAAATGGTGCCATATCAATACTGGAGTGATAACTATTATTATATAAGAACTCACACAAAGGGATGAACTTATCCCAACGCCCTCCAAAATCAATCACACATGCCCTCAACATGTTTTCCAATATTTGAATAGTCCTCTCTAACTGTCCGTCTGTCTGTGGATGGAAGGCGGTACTAAAAGTGAGTTTTGTGCTCAATTCATCATGTAATTTCCTCCAAAACTTTGATGTGAATTGGGTACCACGGTCTGAAATGATAGAAAGGGGCACCCCATGCAACCTCATTATCTCTTTCGCATACACCTTAGCCAATGGTCGCTTGGATACACTTAAGCAAGCTAAACTACCCATACTCACTGCTTTTTGACTCAAAGCGTCTGCCACCACATTTTCCATACCCGAATGTATTGAATGGTGACATCATATTCTTTAAGTAACTCCATCCACCTTCATTGTCTCAAATTCAGATCCTTTTGAGTGAACACATGTTGTAAACTACGAGGATAAGTAAACACTTCACACTTAACGCTATAAAGATAATGCCGCCAGATCTTAAGAGCAAATACTACCGCTGCCAACTCCAAATCATACGTTGGATAATTTCTCTCATGCACCTTTAATTGGCGCGATGCATAGGCTATAACATTCTTATCCTGTATTAACACAGCGCCCAACCCAGAATGAGAAGCATCACAATAAACTATAAAATCCTTACCTTCCACCGGTAATGCTAGAATATGTGTGGTAGTCAAGAGAGTCTTGAGCTTTTGAAAGCTCTCCTCACATTTTTTAGTCCATTCAAATGGTTCCTCCTTTTTGGTCAAGTTAGTCAAGTGAGTGGCAATGGAAGCAAATTTTTTCACAAATTGACGATAGTAGCTAGCGAGTCCCACAAAACTCCTAACTTCCATCACAGAGCTAGGCCTAACCAAATTCTTAACCGCCTCAATCCTTTGGAGATCTACCATTACCCTTTCTTTTGAAACTACATGCCCCAAAAATGCAACCGATTTCAACCAATATTCACAGTTAGAAAATTTAGCATATAACTTTTGATTTCCAAGAACACCCAAAACACTACGAAGATGGTAGGTATGCTCTTTTTCACTTTTCGAATAAACCAAAACATCGTCAATAAACACTATAACAAACGAATCAAGAAATGGTTTGAACACCCCATTCATCAAACTCGTGAAAGTTGCAGGCGTATTGGTCAAACCAAACGACATAACCAAAAACTCATAGTGCCCATATCGAGTTCTAAACGCCGTCTTGGGCACATCCTCAGGCCTAATTTTCAATTGATGGTAACCGGATCTTAAATCAATCTTAGAGAAAACTGATGCACCTTGCAATGGTAAAAAAAATCATCTATTCTAGGCAAGGGATACTTATTTCAAATAGTGACCCTATCCAATTGTCGATAATCTAAACATATTCTCATACTACTATCCTTTTTCTTAACAAACAAAACTGGAGCACCCCATGGGGAAGCACTAGGACGAATAAATCTCTTATCAAGAAACTCTTGGATTTGAGCCTTAAGCTCTCTTAATTCTGCTGGAGCCATGCGATATAGAGGGATAGAAATGGGACGTGTATCAGGCTCTAAATCAATGCAAAAATCTATATCTCTATCCGGGGGCATACTAGACAAATCATTAGGAAACACTTCTATAAATTCCGACACCACAAAAATAGACTCAATAGATGGAGTCTCAACCTCAACATCTGTAATATGAGCCAAATAGGCCAAACAACCCTGCCCCATCAATTTGTTAACCTGAATGGAGGATATGATCTTAGTTCTCTTAGGCTTGTACACCCCTTCCCACTCTAATTTTTCCCTGCCCAGAATTTCTAGAGTTACGGACTTAGTATTACAATTAAGCATAGCATAATAGGGGGACAACCAAGTCATGCCTAAGATTATGTCAAAGCCAGTCATATCCAAAATCACCAAATCATCCCAAATCTGAAAACCCATAAACAAAATAGGACAATCACGATAGACATGGGTAACTATGACTAACTCTCCAACTGGGGTAGAAACATGGATAGGGGCATCAAGTATATCACAAATCGTATCAACCTCTGAGGCAAAATGCACAAATACATAAGAATAAGTAGAACCCGGATCAAATAACACATTAGCCATCCAGTTATAGACAAGAATAATACCTTTGATCACCGCGTCAGACGCCTCTGCCTTATTCTTGCTCGAAAAGGAATAATAGTGAGCCCTATCATCTTGATGAACCACTTCCCTACCTGGTTGCACATTACCTCTGCCTGCATAACCATTTCCTCTACTTCCACGGCCTCGCTGATTACCTCCTCGCCTACCTTGTGGACGTCCTCTACCATTATTGTCGTTCCCCACGGGTACCAGTTCTCTAGACTGCTGTTGCGTGGAATCTAACACACGTGGGTGGGGACAATCTCTCTTTATATTCCCTGGTTCACCACAGTCATACCACCTTGCTCCAAAGCCATGAACTCATCCTTCTTGCGATCCCTCAAAGTCCTAGGCACATACTTCTCGAGAAACATAGCATGAAATTTGGTCCAAGTAAGTGGAGGTAAAGTTGAAGATCTACATTCCATATAAACTCTCCACCACTACTTAGCCTCACCTTGAAGTTGAAAGGACACAAACTCAACCCCATGCTGATGGAGAATTCCTAACTTATGAAGCCTCTCGTAGCAATCTAAGATGAACTCATAAGCATCCTCATTCTCAGAACCAAGGAACACAGGAGGCTTTAGTTTCAAAAACTTAGTCAACATTTCATGCTTATTCCCAGTCATAATAGAACCCAACAATGGACGAAAGAAAGTATCATTACCTCCCGTTCCACCCACCTTGGGTGCAGTGCTAGCAACATGAGGAGTAGTATGATCTTGAGTTGCTTGAGTAAACGGGAGCACTCCAGGACCAACCAACCCTTTCAAGAATGAAATGATCTGTCGAGCTAACACTGGGTCTATGGAGGGAACATTGGTAATCTCAGCCTGCACATCTTCCTCTTGTCCCACATCCTCAATATTCTCAACATTAACATTCTCCTCTTAAAACTCTTCATGTGCGCAAGAGGGTTCTTATTCACATAAGCATTCTCAACAGCAACTCCATTCCCAGCAGGTACTACTCTTCCATGGCCTCTACCCCTAGCTCTTCCTCTACCCCTGCCTCGACCTCTCACTGTAGATTCCTCAGCTGGAGCATTGACGGGAGCTACGGACATGACGCCATCGAATCTAGTATTAACCATCTGCGGACAAAAGAGTGAAGGAGGTTAGATACCAATTTGAATCTGACAGATACCAATTGGAATCAAGTTATAGCATGAAGGAGATAACCTCTCGAAGAAAAATAAAGGCGTCCCCATACCGTTCCGCGAGACTCTACTAGACTCATTTTGGTACATCCAGATCAACGAACCTAGGCTCTGATACCAACTTTGTCACGACCCAGATCGACGTGATTTGCACCCACACTAACCCTCCGGTGGGACAACCATTAATACTAATTAACTAACCGACTTTAATCAAAATACTAAGGAAATAAATAGGGAGTTCGCATAAACTCCAACAAAAGTCTAACAATAAACTGAACAATGCAGAAGAAATAACCAAGAACCTGAAAGTCAATGTACCAAAACATCTAAAGTTCAACAAGTCTTAACAAGAAGGGATGTAACCCCAACCTAATGAACTAATAAACTAAATAGAAAAAAGTCTAAGTCCAGAAATGGTGGACATAGACGAAAGAGAACCCATGGCAGCCTGAAAGAATTGACTCACCCTTGAATTCGAATGATCATTGATCTCCTAAGTGAGGTCTGTCAGTAGCCGCTTGAAGATGCCCTGTACTCAACAAAAATAAGGGCAAATGCAGAATCAGTACAGAACCACAATGTACTGGTAGGATCACGCGACTATCCCACACCACAATCACAATCACAAGTACATCCTCAAGATCATACATTTAAGTCATGATTTCATGGCAATCATCATTCATCAATCTCATTTACATAAGTGTGATCAATAATGTAACATTCAAATACATTCAAGTATCATAATGAAGCAAAAACAAACATACATCACACAATCATAGAATCACAACCATCACCTACCTCGAAACAAGCTTCAAACCCTAAGAAACTTGATCCTTCCCTTTACGAATTCATTCCACCTATTCTTGGTCTACAAACAATAAATATAATACGGGAATCAATAAACAATCACAAATTGCCCGAATTACTAATAATTCTATGAACCCTAGATCAAACTCATGATCCCACTTATCCAAATTAGGGTTGTTTGAACATAGAATCTTTAACAAAACCCTCCCCCATCAATATTCACCCATTCTATTATGTTCTACGGATCGAAAAATCAATTCGGGGAGTGAAAAACTTACATTTAGTCTCAAGAATGGTGAAAAATGAGTAGGAGTCGTCTGTGATTCGTTCCTTAGCTCTAAAAATCTAAAAGTGCCAAATAAGGTAGTATAGGGGTTTATTTACGACTTTAAGTCACGTCTGGCCCTCCACAACGGCCACCACCCCGCTAAAGCGACAAAAATCCCTGCTATAGCGGGTTGCACGAAATAGAGACCTATTTAAAGATTTCTGAAATTTCCATTTCACAACACACCTCTAACCAACGACGCTCAGAAAATACCCTTTACGCTAAGATCAATTTCGAGGGTTCTACTCACTCGAATTCAATTATGTAAAGTCGTACAGGTTCCTTAACGAGTTATTTATCCACCCATGCAATCATAATCATAAATAAATCATCTGATTGTTACCAGATTTCCCTACACCTTAATGACTCTGATTTCGTCCAAATTTGGACAAGGTTGGGAAAATTCAAATACTACAAAAAAATTTTCTGGCTTCAAATTTTCCCCCGTTGGCATTTCTATAACGACGAAAATAGGTCGTTACACTTCCAGAGTAATCATACGATACTCTTCCCCATACACTTGTCCTACATTAACTTATACAAACTTTTCTCACTTTTCATCGTCCTAAACCCCTCTCAAATCATCGTCTATTTTTTTCATTCTTCTTCTCCTAGTTCAAATTAAAGCCATCATCTTTGGTAAGTTGAACCTTATGTAATGGTGTTCTTCGATAATTATTGTCCATATTTGGTTGTTTATTTTGTTATGGTAATGTAATGATTTAATGGCCCCTTTTTCTGGATTGTTTTTGTTGATATTCTTGTTTAGGATGAAGTTTTTTTGCTGTATTAAGTGTATTTATTGTCTCTAATGACGTTTTTGTTTTAATCTAAATATTTAGCCCTATTTGGTTGCTTATTTTATAAAATTATTTTTATGTTTATTTCGCCTATTGATTTTGAAATATTTACTAAACTTTGATCGACTTTAGTGGCATTTCTGTCAATCGCATTGTTGATTTCTATTTGATCTGCTATTTATTTTGCATGTTTTATTTGAGGTTTACTTTATTTGTGTTAATAAACTAGTGGTCGATAAATATGTTTTTACTTGTAGATTATAAAGTATGGCTAAAACTAGAGGTGGAAGCACTAAACCATCTACTCCTATTGCTTCTAGCATTAAAAAATGAAAGGCTGAAGAGGTTTTGAAAACTTGTAAAAAGAAAAAAATTACAGTCAAGAACCCGAGTCTAATTCAAAAATAGAAACAATGGCGGAGATTGACAATTACCAGGACATTAGTCCTGATGAAAGTGATAATGCTGAGAGTAGTGAAGGGGAAAGTAATAGTGAGGAGAGTAGTCAAGATGAGGAAGATCATCTATCCTTGCCAATTTGTGCAAGAGATATCTCTGGTGAGTTGTATGACCTAGCAACATGGTTAGATGGGTAGGATCGTTTCCAGCCAAGATCTCTGTAAGATCAAGGATGACAGTTTATTGTGACTTTAGAAAAATTATGGTTGAACAAAAACTTTATAATGAATTTAAGGGTACTTGCTTTGGACATTTGAGGCATATTCTAGATTATAAGTTCAATGGATAGATTGTCCATTATATGTTGTTGCGATGGGTGACAAATGACAAAAAAATGCATGAAATTTGGTTTTGTGTGAATGATAAGCATGTATGTTTTGGCTTAATAGAATTTGCATTGATTATGGGTCTGAATTGCTCAACATACCCCCATGAATCAAAACTGAACAAAGTCCTTAGGAAAGGTGAGATTTTTCATTCCAAAGTGACAAGGAACAAGAACATCACTGGTGCAAAGTTGATGAGATTAATCAAGAGTAACAAATTAAATAAGGAGCGGAAATTGAAGTGCTCTTTTGTTTGGTTCGTCCACTCGATGTTGCTTGCCCATGATCGATCTAAGATTGTGGATTCAAACCATATCAAGATGGCAAATGATTTGGATTTCTTCAATAGTTATCCATGGGGAAAAGAGTTATTTGATTTAACATTGACCTATCTGAAGAATCGAATTAATTTGAGGAAGCAGGGGAAAATGTATAATGAAAAGAAGAATACATGTTATGATTTGTATGGCTTTCCGTGGGCATTTCTGGTACTTATTATCAACTATTTCGTCACTTTATGATACTCTTACTTCATAGACTCTATTTATTTGTTTGTTATTTTATGGATTCCAGGTTTGGATATATGAGGCTTTTCCAAATCTTGGAAAGTATGCTGAAAAGTCCTTGGACACTCCACTGCCCATTTCCTGTTTACTCAGATGGTGCACACCAAAGAGCGATAATATAGTTGAAGGTGATCCATTTAAGTACAAAGGAAGAAGTACGAAGGTATATATTTATTTGTTATTATCTAACAATATTTTTAAATAAGTGAACATTGTGTAATATTTATATATATTTTTTAGTTTGTGCACTCATACCTTACCCTTACTGTCCATGAGATGGAGCAGAATTACATGGCAATATTTAAGCCATATGCAGATGAAGTGAAGGACGCGACCATATACAGACGATGAATATTTAGATGATCACAATATTGTCCAACCTTGTGTGAATTTTGTTTCTAGTAAACAGAAAAATGTACCGAGTACTTTTAATGATGGAAATTTAGAAAATCTGAGTGAACGTGTTCTATTCCTTGAGCAATCAATGGTGTAAGTTGTTGCTTATGTACGGGAAGAAAGATTGAGGAGAAAAAGAATTAAAAAAACAACAAAAGAAAGGTAAATGAGTGTATTTATTTAATGTTAGTGTCAAGTAATTTATTCCTATAATATTTGTCAAAGTAATACAGTACATGTGGACTTTGCAGCAGTTGATGAAGACCTTGCAGCAGTTGATGAATACTTTACGGATGGAGTTGATGAAGTGGAAGTTGTTGTTGTTGATAAAGTGAAAAGTGATCATGCTGATGAAGTTGCAGTTGATGCAATTGATGAAGTGACAGGTGATGTAGTTGATGAAGTGGCAGTTGATGGTGTGGCAGGTGATGAAGTGGCATGTGCAGTTGATCTAGTGACAGTTGTTGATGAAGTTGCAATTGATGAAGTGGCAGTTGATGTTGTTGATGAAGTGATAGTGATAATTGATGATGTGGCAGGTGATGAAGTGGCAGGTGCAATTGATCTAGTGACAGTTGATATTGTTGATGAAGTGGCACATGATGCAATTGATGAAGTGGCAGAAGAGAAGGAAGAAGAAAAAACAAAGAAGAAGTCAGTAGATGATGAAGAAGAGAAAGAAGAAGATGACTGTTTTGAAAATTCAGTGGATGTGATGAATATCGTTATGGAACTCAATGGTGAGATTAATGGTGAAGAGAAAATCAATTGAAGTGGTTTTTGATGTATTGGCATTTAAAGACAATGGTTTTTCGTGGCTCTTAGCATTTTAAGACAACGATTTTTTATGTATTGGCATTTTAAGACAATGGATTTTAAAGTATTGGCATTTTAAGACATTTTGAAGTTTTTGGTTTTACTGTTTTGAGGAGAAAAGTGTACATCTGAAAAATTATAGATCTTTTTGTATATGGTTAATGGTAGTTTTGAGAAACAATTCAACATGTTTTATTATAAAGAGGGGTTTTATGAATCTATGTTTTAATAGTATGTGATTTTTGTTTAACTTCTGTTTCTTACTATTATGGAGTAAAATTATTTAGCAGTCAATTATCGATAATAAAGTTGTATGTGTAATACTAAGGATTGCTATAACTGTTGATTTATAACATTATCGATTAAAAATGAAAGATATAAGAGTGCAATAAATTTATTCAAACGACATTTTTGTTACACATTTCCAAAAAGCAAACACCAAAAATAAACCACACAATACAGTTTTTAGGCGTTTTTCTTTTTCTTCTGCCAAAATCAACCTTTGTTTTAGTTGATCTCTATCTCTTTCAGCATCTTTTAGCAACACTTTCAAGTGATTCCTCTACTCTCGGCTTCTTTTAAGAAAGTCATTAGCAGATCCCTATTTTCTTCGGATTTCTGTAGCTTTTTTAATAATTCAAATTTGGCAACGCCTTGAAAATTTGATGGGCTACTCGTTGACGATTCATTTTCAAGCCACCTAAAAAATGAGTATATGCCAATTGCATAATTAAAGAATTGTCGACCTGGATTTGTATCGTAGTGTGACGTCCTCAACGTAGATGGATTACCACAATGACAATTGTAAGACGTTTTTGCTCTGGATGTTTGAGATGCTTGAGACATTGTAAAAATAGAGGTGTTTGAGTTGTTTATGAGGGATTGCCTTCCTTTTATACTAAAAAATAACCAGATGTTACCGTTGAAAAAGTGGAATTTGAACTTTTATTACCGTTGTAAAATTTGTCTATGTAAATATTTACTGGTTATCAAAATATATAGACCCTTTGTACAATCGATACATCTCTATGTGCGTGGTGTATGTATGACCAATGAGATTTACACTCTGACATTAGTAAGGTATATTCGGGTTTATATCTATTTTAAAGCATTGTCAATACTTCACCTATTAGAATCTGACACTTATATGTAAACCAAAACTAGTAGAATTTAGAAAAGACAATTATTAATTAATAATAAATTATATTTTTGAAATTTATCCAATTAAATGAGCTTAAACAAGTAATATGATTATGTAAGAGTCCACATAAATTGGATGTGGTGATTAGAGATGTATGAGGAAGAGTTGTGGTTATACAATCAACATCCATAGAACAATGTTTGAGAAAGCATAAGTATGATGTAAGGATGTAACTTGTTATCTGTGGTTATACAATCAACATCTTTAGAACATAAGCATGTGATCATGTATGAGTCTACATAAATTGGGGTGGCAATCAATAATGTGTGGTTAAACAAGTGATATCCTCACAACATACTTATGCTTTCTCAAACATTGTTCTAAGGATGTTGATTGTATAACCACAACTCTTCCTCATACATCTCTAATAACCACATCCAATTTATGTGGACTCTTACATGATCATATTACTTGTTTAAGCTCATTTAATTGGATAAATTTCAAAAATATAATTTATTATTAATTAATTATTGTCTTTTCTAAATTCTACTAGTTTTGGTCTACATATAAGTGTCACATTCTAATAGGTGAAGTATTGACAATGCTTTAAAATAGATATAAACCCGAATATACCTTACTAATGTCAGAGTGTAAATCTCATTGGTCATACATACACCAAGCACATAGAGATGCATCGATTGTATAAAGAGTCTATATATTTTGATAACCAGTAAATATTTACATATGCAAATTTTACAACGGTAAAAAGAGTTCAAATTGCTACTTTTTCAATGGTAACATTTGATTTTTTGACAATTCTTTAAGGATTTGAGTTTTTAGTGTACTTCCTTCTTTAATCATATTATAATTCATACATTAAAATCATTGCATTACGAATACCATGAATTTTCATATATTAATAATTTTCATCTATTAATAATACACAGCTTAATACACAATGAGTGGACTCTATAATAAACATTAATAGACAGTGTACAAAAGGCATGTCATCTTTTGATTGGTCTATATTAGAGCATGAGTAATTACGATAATAACAATTGACCAATATGCTGGCAGCCAAAAAAAAAAACAGTAGCTTGAGTAAAACAATTACAAAAACAAATTCAACCAAGCTTAATTAAGATTTGTCGTTCACACATGTGGTTGTCTTGTGTCTAATTCTCTTGCAAATTGAACATTTGTTCCTTCTCTTGCTTTTGAAATTCTCACTGACACCTTTGACACATTTTCTTCCAAGCTTGGTATCAACAAGAGGCGGAAGAATCTTCACATTAAGCAATTCTTCTGGCACACACCATTCCGACTCGAGAGGGACAACATTAATAGAATCTAAATATGCAAGGAGGTACAATTCAACTTTATACAAAGGCAAATAATACTCATAAATGCTCATACCATACTCATTTCCATGCTTCGATCGCAAAGCGGCCATCGCGTGAGCATAAGGTACCTTGATCAAGTCATAACCCCTATAAGAACATGATTTTTATAGTAGGTCCACATAGGCAGTAACACCTGCACCGAACACGATAAATTGATTGCCGTCCCAGTTACGTTCTCCACATATTAGGAGTTGCCCTCGATCATTTTCTTTCTTGCGATTTTTTCGGCAAAAGGCACCATTTGATTACCCATTGATTTAAGGATATATGCATGCCTCTCCCTAAACAATTCTCCTAACCTCTTAGCAATGAAATTAAATATTGATGCCACGGGATACATCCTTTCGTCTATCAACATTGCATTGAGTGACTCGACGATATTTGTTGTCATCACATCATATCTATTGCCAGAAAAATGTGCCCTGCTCCACTTCTCAAAACCAATATCATACTCAAGGACGACGGCTGCCACGGTACATTTTTTCTTGAATTCTACAAAATGATTATCAAACTCCTCCAAAGAATAAGCCTTTGCCGCATTGTAGTAAAGATAAAGGTAATCTCCACAATGATGATTTACGCAAATATTTTCACCGAGGTGCCTCATACAATATTCGTGGTGAGCATGATTGTAAACGTTCACAATGCCGTTGACGATGCTCTTCTGTCTATCAGAGATAAAGCACAAATCTGGTTCATCGACCACAATCTCCTCGAATTTCTCAAAGAAGAATGTCCAAGATGCATCATTATCTTTGTCCACGACACAAAAAGCAATTGGATAAACATGATTTTTCGTATCTTGTGCAACATCGCTCAACAATACGCCCTCGTATTTACCATGTAAATGAGTGCCATCAACCGCAATTACCTTTCTCATGTGGGTAAATCCCTTAATGTAAGCACCGAAGGCCAAGAAATAATACATGAACCTATGACTATCCTTGTTTACCATGATACAATAGCTAGAACCAATATTAAGTGTCTCGAACATGTAGAAAAAAGCTGTTAAGTATGAATATCCATTCTCCGCTATCCCTCAGACTATTTCCTTGGCAACTACACCTCATTTCCAACATTTCCAATAGCTTGGACTACAACGAAAATAATTAAACATAGCCCTTTGAATCTCTTTAACATTTGGACCCTTGCCATCACGATGCATATTTACACAAAGTGAAGAAATGACTTTGATTGAGATTTTTCTATGGCAACTTTTGGCATGTTCAATGCCACAACTATGCTCGCCAATGTACTTGTAGATATGAAATCTATCCAAACACTTATATTTCCTCGCCCGCAACATCCATGCACAATTCTGAGATACACATTTCACCTTTAAATATTTAGTACAACTCCTCAAACTAGCAAAATCAAAAGACTTCTTTGCCTCCGCTTCGGCTAATAACAATTGCAACTCATTCTTGTTACTGAAAGTTTGATTTATGCATAAATTAGTTCCATCGGAGAAGGAATGGTTGGATTGTGATCTCAATTCCTTTTCTCCCTGCATTTCTTCACAGCATTCGCATTCGGGATCTTCAGCATCTACTGGCTGATTTTCCACATTAGTTAGATCATCATGTATATTCATTGAATGATCACCCAAACTCTCATTTGAATGATCACCTAAACTCTCCTTTGAATGATTACCCAATCTTTCATTTCCAATAGAATCATTGTCATAGTTAAATGAATTTGTTGGTTCAATTGGATGTCTCGCATTGACGTATATCCCCAATGTAGGCCTAGCGCCATCAATACCAATATCTAACATATACAAGCTAATGTGCCGATCATTTTTTATGAATATGGGATGTATTTTTCCCCTCCCGTTCATTTGATAGCTAATCACCAAGTCATTTGGCTCACAAGTTAACTCACCAGCCTCAATTACGCTTGCAATCATATCTTCATATGAACCATTGCGACACAACGCAATGGGCACTATCATCTTACTAAAAGATTTCCAATTTCAGCTTTTTGGGGTCTCCTCCCATACTCCCATATAATCTCCACCAGCAACAACAAATTCAGCTACTGCCATTATATAGTACAAATATCCTTACTAGATTATAGTATCAGTCTATGAGGTACGGAATCCGTACAAAAATGCAACTGGATGAGACCCAGGTACAAAATTCAGCTCCTGCAATGGCGAAACATTTTGTTAATGCTTTTAAACTAAACAAATGTATCTACTAATGAGTTATCAAGTGATTATGAAAGATATCCCAGATTTCTAAAATAGCGGGGAAATTATTTTGAAGCTTGGTGTTTGAAAGAAAATGGAGTAGGAAATGATGATGATTTTACCTTGAAAATGGATATTTTGGTAGAAAAACTCGTCGGAATCGTCAGTTTCGACAACAACAAAAATGAGCTGCTCGTCTTTCCTGTTTGGATTTTTTCTGTTTTTCTAATATAATTTTTAACAAATGCAAATAGATATATATTATTCCAAATTAGTTGTAAAAGAAAGGGGGGACCAAAGTGGAGATATGGAAACTTAATGAGGTCTTTTGTATGTGCCAATTAGGACACGTGGATGATGTCATTAATAGTGGGTATACCACAAATTATTCAAGACTTGTGACTTAAAGTCACATTAAGTCTTTAAGGTGGTTATTTTCCTACTCTCCTGAGTAACTCCCTAAATATCCATTTGGAGAAAGTTATTTCATGGTATGTCCCCTTCCTAGCCAGGCCCAATTCACCTTCCAGATACCACTTTTGTGTGTGCGCGTGTGTGCGTAAGTGCATGCGTGCGTGCTATGACAGTATCATTCAGTATTTGTGCAATTTTATGTTATGCAATAAATTTTTATGACATCATTAAAGATTTCAGAAGTCCATGATTAAAGATTAAAGATTGACTTGTTGAAATATTGGTTGTTCCTCAATCATATCATTTTAATATCATAGTAATATATGAATATAATATGGTAGTATTATTCATATACCATTGAATGACACAGAAAACCCATTATGATACCATCACAGTGTATATATACTGTGATTGTATCATTTAATATTTGTACAATTTTCCAGAATGTCTAGTTGTTCCTCAATGATACTATAACAATTTGTCATATAAGTTATTTTATCATTGAGGATTTAGAAGTCTCACATTATGGATTGTGGCAAACATATTCATGTATAAGATTCTATGCAAGAAAGTTAACTTATAAGACTATATTTAAGTATTTCAAGAGAGTGAAGATTAAGGTTTAGTAAGGATATAAATACTTAGCTTGGAAGATGTTATGAAAATAATGTACCCTCATGTAGCCTATCTACAACTTGTTCAATGTAAGATTATTTATTTATTAGAGGTAGCAGAGTGTGGTGGAGGAGTTTGATTGGCTATAGATATAGGAAATTATCAGTGCCTCTTCATCTTCCTCCGATGAATTTTCTAGGGAAGTGTTTCTACTCAACAACTTTACACTTCTAGATATTTCCTTTTCTCTTTACGTTTTCTTTTCATTTGCTTTTTCTATTTCCTTTAATGAACCATGTCTATTTATTGAGCCAGATTGTGTACAAATTATTTTTGAAATAAAAGAGGCTTTAAGCCTCTAACCTATATTTTTTAAAAAGGATAAACTACACTAACTGGCCACAAATACAAACAAATTACCATCCTTTTGTCCACCATTAAGTAACTCCCTAAATGTCCATTTGGCCAAATTTATTATAGAGTATGTCCCCTTCCTACTTAGGCCTAATTCACCTTTCTAATACCATCACTGTGTGCGCGTGCGTGCGCGCGTGTGTGTGCGCGTGCGTGCGTGCTATGACGGTATCATTAATTATTTATGTAATTTTATGTTATGCAATAAATTGTTATGACATCATTAAGGATTTTAGAAGTCCATCATTAAGGATTGATTATTGACTTGTTGAAATATTGTTTGTTCCTCAATCATATAATTTTAATATCATGGTAATATATAAATATATTGTGGTAGTATTATTCATATACCATTGAATGACATAGAAAACCCTTTATGATACCATCACAGTGCATATATACTGTGACGGTATCATTTAGTACTATTTGTGCAATTTTCCTGAATGTCTAGTTGTTCCTCAATGATACTATAACAGTATGTCATATAAGTTATAATATCATTGAGGATTTAGAAGTTTCACATTATGGATTGTTGCAAACATATTCATGGATAAGAATCTATGAAAGAAAGTCAAATTATAAGACTATATTTAAGTATTTCAAGAGAGTGAAGTATAAGGTTTAGTAAGGATATAAATACTTAGCTTGGAAGATGTTATGAAAACAATGTACCCTCATGAATCCTATCTACAACTTGTTCAATGTAAGATTCTTTATTTATTAGAGGTAGCAGAGCGTTGTATAGATTTTGATTGGCTAAAGATAAAGGCGATTGTCGGCGCCTCTTCATCTTGCTCTGATTTTTTTTTTATGGAAGTGTTTCTACTCAACACTTTACACTTCTAGATATATAATTTTCTCTTTAGGTCTTCTTTTCTTTTGTTTTTTTTTCTAGTTCCTTAATTAAAGGACTAGGTCTCTTTATTGGGCCAGGTCGTGTACAAATTATTTTGGAAATAAAAGGGGCTTTAAGCGTTAAACCTTTGTTTTAAAAAAATGATAAACTACACTAACTAGTGACAAATACAAACTAATTACCATCCTATAGTCCACCCTTAAGTAACTCCCTAAATGTCCATTTGGCCAAAGTTACTACATAGTATATCCCCTTCCTAGCCACGCCTAATTCACCTTTCAGATACAACCATTGTGTATGCGCGCACGTACGTACGTGCATGTGTGTGTGCTATGACGGTATGATTCATTATTTATGCAATTTTATGTTATGCAATAAATTTTTATGACATCATTAAAGATTTCAGAAGTCTATCATTAAAGATTGATGATTGGCTTGTTGAAATAATGGATGTTCCTCAATCATATCATTTTAATATCATTGTAATATATGAATATATTATGGTAGTATTATTCATATATCATTGAATGACATAGAAAACCCTTTATGATGCCATCATAGTGTATATATATATTGTGATGGTATCATTTAATATTTGTACAATTTTCCTGAATGTCTAGTTGTTCTTCAATGATACTATAGAAGTATGTCATTAAGTTATTGTATCATTGAGGATTTATAAACTTCACATTATGGATTGTGGCAAACATATTCATGTATAAGAATCTATACAACAAAGTTAACTTATAAGACTAGATCTAAGTATTTCAAGAGAGTGAAGATTAAGGTTTAGTAAGGATATGAATACTTAGCTTGGAAGATGTTGTTCAAACAATGTCACATAATGAGGCATATCTACTAGTTGTTCAATGTAAGATTCTTTATTTATTCGAAGTAGCATAGTGTTGTAAAGATTTTGATTGGCTAAAGATAAAGGCGATTGTCGGCGACTCTTCATCTTCCTCCGATTATTTTTTTATGGAAGTGTTTCTACTCAACACTTTACACTTCTGGATATTTAATTTTCTCTTTAGGTCTTCTTTTCTTTTGTTTTTTTTCTAGTTCCTTAATTAAAGGACCAGGTCTCTTTATTGGGCCAGGTCGTGTACAAATTATTTTGGAAATAAAAGGGGCTTTAAGCGTTAAACCTTTGTTTTAAAAAAATGATAAACTACACTAACTAGTGACAAATACAAACTAATTACCATCCTATAGTCCACCCTTAAGTATCTCCCTAAATGTCCATTTGGTCAAAGTTATTACATAGTAATTCCCCTTCCTAGCCACGACCAATTCACCTTTTAGATACAACCATTGTGTATGCGTGCACGTACGTACGTGCATGTGTGTGTGCTATGACGGTATGATTCATTATTTATGCAATTTTATGTTATGCAATAAATTTTTATGACATCATTAAAGATTTCAGAAGTCTATCATTAAAGATTGATGATTGGCTTGTTGAAATAATGGATGTTCCTCAATCATATCATTTTAATATCATAGTAATATATGAATATATTATGGTAGTATTATTCATATATCATTGAATGACATAGAAAACCCTTTATGATGCCATCATAGTGTATATATATACTGTGATGGTATCATTTAATATTTGTGCAATTTTCCTGAATGTCTAGTTGTTCTTCAATGATACTATAGAAGTATGTCATATAAGTTATTGTATCATTGAGGATTTATAAACTTCACATTATGGATTGTGGCAAACATATTCATGTATAAGAAGCTATGCAACAAAGTTAACTTATAAGACTAGATCTAAGTATTTCAAGAGAGTGAAGATTAAGGTTTAGTAAGGATAGAAATACTTAGCTTGGAAGATGTTGTTCAAACAATGTCACATCATGAGGCATAACTACTACTTGTTGAATGTAAGATTCTTCATTTATTCGAAGTAGCAGAGTGTTGTCAAGGAGTTTGATTGAATAAAGATGAAGGCGGTTGTCAGAGCCTCTTTATCTTCCTCCAATGATTTTTTTTAGGGAAGTGTTTCTACTTAACAAATTTACACTTCTAGATATTTCCTTTTCTCTTTAGGTTTTGTTTTCGTGTGCTTTTTCTCTTTCGTTTAATGGATAGGTCTCTTTATTGGGCCAGGTTGTTTACAAATTGTTTTAGAAATAAAAGAGGCTTTAAGACTCAAACCTTTGTTTTTTAAAAGGATATACTACACTAACTAGTGACAAATACAAACAAATTACCATCCTTTTGTCCACTGTTAAGCTCCCTAAATGTCCATTTGGCCAAAGTTATTACATAGTGTATCCCATTCCTAGCCACGCCCAATTCACCTTTCAGATACACCCATTGTGTGTGTGCGCACGTACGTACGTGCGTGTGAATGTGCATGTATGCGTGCTATGACGGTATCATTCATTATTTGTGCAATTTTATGTTATGCAATAAATTTTTATGACATCATTAAAGATTTCAGAAGTCTATCATTAACAATTGATGATTGACTTGTTGAAATAATGGTTGTTCCTCAATCATATCATCTTAATATCATAGTAATATATGAATATATTATGGTAGTAATATTCATATATCATTGAATGACATAGAAAACCCTTTATGATGCCATCACAGTGTATATATATATTGTGATGGTATCATTTAATATTTGTACAATTTTCCTGAATGTCGAGCTGTTCTTCAATGATACTATAGAAGTATGTCATATAAGTTATTGTATCATTGAGGATTTATAAACTTCACATTATGGATTGTGGCAAACATATTCATGTATAAGAATCTATGAAACAAAGGTAACTTATAAGACTAGATCTAAGTATTTCAAGAGAGTGAAGATGAAGGTTCAGTTAGGATAGAAATACTTAGCTTGGAAGATGTTGTTTAAACAATCTCACATAATGAAGCATATCTACTAATTTTTCAATGTAAGATTCTTTATTTATTCGAAGTAGCAGAGTGTTGTGGAGGAGTTTGATTGGCTAAAGATGAAGGCGGTTGTCGGAGCCTCTTTATCTTCCTCAGATGATTTGTTTTAGGGAAGTGTTTCTACTTAACAAATTTACACTTCTAGATATTTCCTTTTCTCTTTAGGTTTTATTTTCATGTGCTTTTTCTATTTCCTTTAATGGACCAGGTCTCTTTATTGGGCCAGGTTGTGTCCAAATTGTTTTGGAAATGAAAAAGGCTTTAAGATTCAAACCTTTGTTTTTTAAAAAGGATAAACTACACTAACTGGCCACAAATACAAACTTATTACCATCCTTTTGTCAACCCTTAAGTAACTCCCTAAATGTCCATTTGGCCAAACTTATTTATTATAGAGTATGTCCCCTTCCTACCCAGGCCAAATTCACCTTTTTGATACCATCACTGTGTGTGCATGTGTGCATACGTGCATGTGTGCTATGACAATATCATTAATTATTTGGGTAATTTATTGTTACGCAATAAATTGTTATGGCATCTTTAAAGATTTCAGAAGTCCATCATTAAGGATTGATGATTGAATTGTTGAAATAATGGTTGTTCCTCAATCATATCATTTTAATATCATGGTAATATATGAATATATTCTGGTAGTATTATTCATATATCATTGAATGACATAGAAAACCCTTTATGACACCATCACAGTGTATATATACTGTGATGGTATCATTTAGTACTATTTGTGCAATTTTCCTGAATGTCTAGTTGTTCCTCAATGATATTATAACAGTATGTCATATAAGTTATGGTATCATTGAGGATTTTGAATTTTCACATTATGGATTGTGGCAAACTTATTAATGTATAAGAATCTATGCAAGAAAGTTAACTTATAATACTAGATCTAAGTATTTCAAGAGAGTGAAGATGAAGGTTTAGTAAGGATAGAAATACTTAGCTTGGAAGATGTTATCGAAACGATGTACCCTCATGAAGCCTATCTACAACTTGTTCAATGTAAGATTCTTTATTTATTCGAGGTAGTAGAGTCTTATGAAGAGTTTGATTGGCTAAAGATGATGGCGATTGTCGGCGCCTCTTCATTTTTTTCCGATGAATTTTTTAGGGAAGTGTTTCTACTCAATAAAATTACACTTGTAGATATTTGTTTTTCTCTTTTGGTTTTCTTTTCTTTTGTTTTTTCTATTTCCTTTATTAATGGACCAAGTCTCTTTATTGGGCCAGGTCGTGTTCAAATTATTTTGGAAATAAAAGTGGCTTTAAGGGTGTTTGGTATGAAGGAAAACAAGTTGATTTTTGACTTATTTTCTCATGTTTGATTGGTAAGTAGAAAATATTTTTTGGAAAAGATTTTTAGTGTTTAATTTATGAATGAATTGTTTTTTTGAAAATTATATTTTATATTTACTAGAGTAGAATTTTTTTTTTTGAAATTGAAAATATATTTTATAAACAAATTTAAATTTTTTTGGGGGTGGGGGTGGTAGGGGTTGGGTGAAGGGGGTTGAGTGTAGGGGTGAAAATTTGAAATTTTGAAGTTGAAAATATTTTTTAAAAACAAACTTAAATTTTTATTTGGGGGGTGGGGGCTGGTAGGGGGTGGGTGGGGGTTGAGGTTTGGGGTGAAAAAATAAAATTTTGAAGTAGAAAATATTTTTTAAAAACAAACTTAAATT
>NC_064290.1:22824838-22880248 GCF_019186545.1 Solanum stenotomum
GGGAGGGTGGGTGATCGAGGATCGGGATGAAAAAATAAAATTTGTAGTTGAAAATAATTTTTAAAAACAAACTTAAATTTTTTTCTTTTTGAAGGGGGTTGGGGTCTGATAGGGGGTTGATAGGGGAGCGAGGGTAGTGGGTCGGGGGTAAAAAAATAAAAAAATTGAAATTAAAAATATCTTTTAAAAACAATTTTTAATATTTTTTGGGAGGGGTTGGGGGTGAGGGTGTGGTAAAAAAATTAAATTTAAAAACAAGCTTTAAAAGTATTATTTTTTTTGGGGGGGGGGGGGGAGTGGGGGGCTGGTTTGAGGGTAGGGACAAAATAAATTGATTTTTTCAACAAAAAATTAATTGTAATTTGAAGTTGAAATAGAGTTTTGGAAAATGTTTTTCTTAAGTTTTGAAGAGAAGTCATTTTCCTTAAATTTGAGGAAAATGAGTTGATTTGGAAAACATTTTCCAAAACATCTAACACAACCAAACATGACAAAATTGGAAAACATTTTCCGGAAAATATTTTCCTTCATACCAAGCACACCCTAAGCCTCAAACCTTTGTTTTTTTAAAATGATAAACTACACTAACTAGTCATAAATACAAACTAATTATCGTCCTATATTCCAACCTTAAGTAATTCCCTAAATGTCCATTTGGCCAAAGTTATTACATAGCATGTCCCCTATCTAGCTGTAACACACCGTATCCTAGATAGACCAAAATACAAATTTTGAGAAATTGCAGGTGCAACCCCCAGTTGCCATCCACGGACCGGAGGTCAGACCACGGCCCGTGCCGATGGTCTGTGGTTCACCATTGCAACCCCTCCCCAAACCCAGCTCAGAAAATCGGCTAAGTCTCGACCCACAGACAGACCCACGGTCCGTAGGTTAGACCACGGTCTATGGTCTGTGTCCGTGGATCGAGGCCCCCTTTACCCAGCCTCTGATGCAAATAATGGCCGACCAGCACGGACCGTCATTTGATCCATGGTCCGTAGGTCCCGTCCGTTGATCACTCCGACAATAGTTAAGTCAGGGGTCTTTTGATCTTTTCCTATTTCATTGGACCCCTAAGCTAGGTCGTTTAGACCCAAAATTATGAGGTTTTAGTCAGCTTAAGACTAGAAACATAATTAGAACTTAACTAAGTCAAATCATTAATAAAAACTTAGAAAATTAGAACGCTAAGAGGAGAAAGAAGTCAAGAACCCTAGTTCAAGAACGCAACAAGTTTTCTTCAGTTCCAGCCCAGAAATCAAAGGATTTCTCCGTGAAATTCGTCACCACATATGTGGGATTTCACTAGTGGGTTCCTTTCACCCATTAGGTCCCTAGTTTTCAGTCAATTTCTTGATTCTCTTATTATGACTAGACCTAAGGTTTGTTGAAGTTTAGAATTATTGTATTCTTAGCTGTTGGAATGATCCAAATCAGATTAGTATGTTAATATTCAGTTTATTGAATGAATTTCAGAAACCTAGCTATGTAATTCTTTAGTTCTTAAATTAGACATGCTAGGTCAGATATTTCAGTTAGTCATTTATACATACCTCAGTTATTAATGCATCAATATCAGTTTAATTATTGCATACTCAGTTTGCATGTTCAGTTCGAGTTATCCAATAATTTAGAGAAATTCAGTCATAATGTGTTAATTACTTAATCCATTGGGAGTACCATAATGCCGAGTTGGACTAGGGTTCACCGTACCCAAATAGTCCCAGATCTACTAGCCACATAGGCTGTAAGTCCTCTCTGTGGGCATCATTTCAGTGATCACGCCAGCATGCCTCTATACCTCTGGAAGGGTATATTGGGTCCTCTCGATGGGGCGTATACATCGGACTCCACATTTAGCTAATGTGATTTTATTATCGGTTATTAGTAGCTCCCATAGTCCAGTCATACCTTATTGCATTTACCATTTATCAGTATATCCAATATTCAGTTTCAACATGTTATAAATTGGTCACTGTATCCAGTTATCTCAACATTCAGTATATATATCATATTCAGATTATGTCATTGCTTATTTGCTTTGTTCAGTTATATGTTATTTCAGTTGTATTTTATCATGCATGCTCAGTAACTTTCAAGTACCGACGCATACGTGCACTACATCTTCTTCTGATGTAGGTTCAGACTCTCAGCATCCAGATCACGCTTAGATCGGTTTTCGATCTCCAGTTCAGCAGAATCAGTGGTGAGTCCTCATTCTCCGAGGACAATAGTCATGAGTCTCTTTTTAGTATTATTTTTAGTCCTTTAGTTTCAATTTTGCTAGACTTAGCTGGGGCCTGTTCCAGCATTTCTCGTCAGTTAGAGGCTATTTTCAGACATAGTTAGATTCAGCTTAGTATTGAGTTAATATCATCTTTTTTATTAAACTCATTAGTTATCATTTATCTCAGTTATAGTATATGGGTATTCTCCATCTTTTCATTTTTATTTATGATTTAGCTTCCGCATCAGTTTATTATCTTTAGTATTCTCATGATCAGGCCAGTAGGGTTAGCTTGGGATCACTTGTGGTCCTAGGTCCCGTGTCCGCGTCTCGGGGGTACTCTCGGGGCGTGACAAACTTGGTATTGAAGCTTTAGTTTTAAGTGTCCTAGGATGTCTGAAAAGCCACACTAAGTAGATTCCTTTGCATGGGTGTGAAGTGCACCACATCTAATGAGGGGGAGGCTACAAAATGTTTTAGGAAATCTTCATTTTCTTGTTACTCTTATCGTGCGTAAGGTATGATCTAAATTCCATTCTAACTCGACGTTTTACGTTTCAGTGATCATGCCTCCTCGTAGAGCTAATGACAGGAATGCGAATGCCAGGAACGCAAACGCAGCTCCTCCAGTACCTGATCAAGAGGTGTCGAATGTAGAGTTCAGTAACGCCATTCACATGTTGGCTCAGAATGTGGCCAACCAGTACAATCAGCGGCTCCAGTTTCGGTAAATGCCAATGTTGGGTCAGTTGTAGCCAGGGTGTGAGACTTTGTTAGGATGAATCCTCTAGAGTTCTTAGGATCGCAACTTGGAGAAGATCCCCAAAACTTCATTGATGAGGTCAAGAAGATCTTTGAAGTGATGCAGGTAACTGGGAATGATCGGGTTGTATTAGCATCTTACCAACTTAAAGATGTGGCTCATATCTGGTATACTCAGTGGAAGGAGAACAGGGGTACAAATGCAGCTTCTATTACTTGGGATTGTTTCAGCGAAACCTTTCTGGATAGGTTTTTCCTTATAGAGTTGAGAGAAGCAAGGGCCTAGGAGTTTATGAACTTAAGGCAGGGTAACATAGTTTTCCAAGAATATGGGCTCAAGTTTAACCAACTCTCTAGGTATGCTCCTCACATGGTTGCTAATTCTAGGGCTCAGATGAATAAGTTTATGTATGGAGTATCAGACATAGTGAAAACAGAGTGCATGAATGCTATGTTGTTGGGAGACATACACATCTCTAGGCTTATGACTCATGCACAGGAGGTTGAGGGTGATAAGCTTAGGGAGCAAGCTAAGGAGACTAAGAGAGTAAGAACAGGTAACTACGAGTATTCCCAACAGAAATTGGGTGGTTGAAATCGCTCACAGTTTCAGCAGAAGTCTTCAACTTCAGCCCTTTCATCTGCTAGTGTTCCATCCCCCAGGTTCCGTAACGATCAGAAAGGTAGGGCGTCGGGCTCTAAGTCTCAAGGTAGTGTGTCAGGCACCAAAACATACCCAACTTGCCCGAAATTAATGTAACAAGAACCATCTGGGCTAGTGCCTTGCAGGTAAGGAAGGATGATTTGGGTGTGGTTAGTCTGGCCATAGATTGAAGGATTGTCCTTCTAGACAGGGTCAAGGAGGAAATAATGGTAGAGCTTAATCTACAACTTCAGCAGCACCAACAGGTCACCTGACTCAGCTGGGTAACTCATCTGGTACAGGTGGGGGACAACGCCAAAATAGGCTCTATGCTCTTCAGGCTCGTCAAGATCAGGAAGATTCTCCTGATGTAGTCACTGGTACGTTACGAGTCTTTGATCTTGATGTTTATGCATTGTTAGATTCAGGGGCTACTTTGTATTTTGTAACTCCTTACATAGCAGTCCAATTCAGTGTAGCCCAGAAACTCTTTCAGAACCCTTCTCAGTCTCTACCCCAGTCGGTGATCCAGTTATAGCTAGACGGGTATACAAAAATTGCCCTGTCACAATCTCTTAGAAAGTCAGCTCAGCAGATCTTGTAGAGTTAGAAATGGTAGACTTCAATGTCATTCTAGAATGGATTGGTTACATTCATGTTATGCCTCAGTTGATTGAAGAACTAGGATTGTTCGTTTTCAGTTTCCAGATGAACTAACCTTAGAATGGAAGGGTAGTAGCGTAGCGCCCATGGGTCGATTCATTTCTTACCTCAAGGATAGAAAGATGATCTCTAAGGGTTATCTCTATCATCTAGTTCGGGTTAAGGATTATAGTTTCGAATCCCCAACTCTTGAGTCAGTCCCTGTAGTCAACGAGTTTCCATAAATGTTTCCAGATGATCTTCCCGTAGTTCCTCCCATAAGGGAAATCGACTTTGGGATTGATTTCCTTCCAGATACCCAACCTATCTCTATTTCTCCTTATAGAATGGATCCAGCTGAGCTTAGGAAATTGAAAGAGCAGTTGAAAGACCTACTAGATAAGGGTTTCATCAGACCTAGTATTTCACCATGGGGTGCACCATTGTTGTTCGTAAATAAGAAAGATGGTTCTCTTAGAATGTGCATTGACTATAGGCAGTTGAACAAGCTCATAATCAAGAATAAGTATCACATCCCTAGGATTGATGACTTGTTTGACCAACTTCAGGGTGCTAGTCATTTCTCAAAGATAGACCTCAGATCGGGTTATCATCAGCTTAAAGTCAGAGATAGTGACATTTAGAAGACAACCTTCAAAACTCGGTATGGTCATTATGAATTTGTAGTCATGTCATTTAGACCAACTAATGCTCCTGCAGCTTTCATGGACTTGATGAACAGAGTGTTCAAGCAGTACTTGGACTTGTTCGTTATCGTCTTTATTGATGATATCCTCATTTACTCTAGGAATGAGGAAGAACATGCGAGTCATTTGAGAGTTATTCTGCAACTCTAAAAGATCGCCAGTTATTTGCAAAATTTAACAAGTATGAGTTTTGGTTACAATCAATTGCCTTTCTTGGGCATATTGTATCTTGTGAAGGAATTCGAGTAGATTCCCAGAAGATAGAAGCAGTGAAACAATGGCCCAGACCTACCTCTACTACAAATATCAGAAGTTTCTTGGGTCTAGCGAGCTATTGAGACAGTTCGTGGAAGGATTTTCATCCATAGCCTCACCATTGACTAGGTTGACTCATAAGATGGTCAAGTTTTGATGGTCAGATGATTGTGAAAAAAACTTAGCATAACTGAAAACTGGGTTGACTACAGCTCCTGTCTTGACTCTACCAGAGGATTCAGATGGTTATGTGATCTATTGTGATGCATCCAGGGTCGTCCTAGGTTGTGTATTGATGCAGCGAGGTAAGGTTATATCTTATGCATCTAGATAGCTTAAGGTACATGAGAAGAATTATCTGACTCATGACCTCGAGCTTGCAGCAGTGGTGTTTGCACTTAAGATTTGGAGACACTACTTGTATGGTGTTCATGTAGATGTGTTCACAGACCATAAGAGCCTCCAGTATGTATTCACCCAGAAAGAGTTAAATCTTCGCCAAAGAAGGTGTCTTGAGTTTCTCAAATATTATGAAATGAGCGTGCATTACCATTCGGGTAAGGTGAATATTGTAGCAGATGCTCTTAGCAGATTATCTATGGGTTGTGTAGCACATACTAAGGAAGAAAGAAAGAGCTAGCAAAGGATGTTTACAGACTTTCTCGCCTAGGAGTTCGTCTTATGAGCATATCAGATGGTGGTGTAACGTTTCAGAATGGGGCAGAATCTTCTTTGGTAGTAGAGGTTGAGGAAAAGCAAGACAGTGATCCAATCTTGCTTGAACTTAAGGGTGCAGTCCACAATCATAGAGTGGAGGTTTTCTCCCAAGGGGGAGATGGTGTACTTCGCTACCAGGGTTGATTATGTGTTCCTAATGTGGGTGAGTTGAGACACCCTATCCTTGCAGAGGCCCATAAGTCCAAATATTCTATCCATCCAGGCACCACTAAGATGTACCGGGATCTGCGGGAAGTTTATTAGTGGAATGGTATGAAAAGAGATATAGTAGACTTTGTGGCTAAGTGCCCCAATTGCCAGCAAGTCAAGGTAGAACATCAGAAACCAGGAGGTATGACTCAAGAGAATGACATTCCTACTTGGAAGTGGGAAGTGATCAACATGGACTTCATCACAAGTTTACCTCGTACTCGCAGACATCATGACTCCATATGAGTGATTGTTGATAGGGTTACTAAGTCTTCTCGCTTTTTGCGGTCAAGACTACAGATTCAGTGGAGGATTACGCCAATCTTTACATTAATGAGATTGTGAGGTTGCATGGGGTTCCTTTGTCTATCATCTCAGATAGAGGTCTTCAGTTTACCTATCATTTCTGGAAGTCATTTCAGAAGGGTCTTGATACTCAGGTTAACCTTAGCACAACATTTCATCCACAGACAGATGGTCAGGCAGAGCGTACCATTCAGACCTTAGAGGACATGTTGAGAGCTTGTGTGATCGACTTCAAGAGTAGTTGGGATGATCACTTTTCTCTTACTGAGTTTGCCTACAACAATAGTTACCATTCCATCATTCCGATGGCCCCTTATGAGGCATTGTATGGGCGTAGATGTAGATCTTTAGTTGGTTGGTTTGAAGTAGGTGAAGCAGCCTTGATAGGACCAGATCCAATCCTTGATGCTATGGAGAAAGTGCAAATCATTAGAGATAGACTTAAGACTTCCCAGAGTCGCTAGAAGTCTTATGTAGATGTGAGAAGAAGGGAACTAGAGTTCCAAGTTGATGATTGGGTTTTCTTGAAAGTGTCACCTACAAAGGGGGTGATGAGATTTGCAAGAAAGGGAAGCTCAGTCCCAGATATGTAGGCCCTTACCAGATCTTGAAAAGGATTGGTAAAGTGGTTTATGAGTAAGAGTTGCCAGCAGATTTGGCAACAGTGCATCCAGTATTTCACATTTCTCTTTTGAAGAAGTGTGTAGGTGATCCAACATCCGTAGTGCCATTAAAGACAGTGGCTGTAAAAGATAGCCTTTTTTTATGAGGATGTACCAGTTGAGATTCTTGATCATCAAGTTAGAGGGTTGAGAAACAAAAAAGTCGCTTCAGTCAAAGTTTGGTGGAAGAGTCAGCCCGTAGAGGGAGACACTTGGGTAGCAGTTGCGGCTATGAAAGCCAAGTACCCTCACCTCTTTCCGTCTGATTTCACTCCAGCTTGAGGTAATAGTTTCTCTTCAATTTTTGAGTCATTTATGCATAAATTCAGTCTTAGAATCATGTTCCTTTAGTTTGTACTTGCATTTATAGCGTAGTTGCATGTTCTTGGAACTTAGTTCAGTCAGAAATTCAGTTCTCAGTGTTTAGTGGTAGGGATTGCAGCCCTTTCCCTCTATTTCAGCTAGTTTATTCTTCATTCGAGGACGAATGTTCTCAAGGGGAAGATAATGTAACACCCCGTATCCTAGATAGACCAAAATGCAAATTTTGAGACGTTGCAGGTGCAACCCACGGTTACCATCCACGGACCGTAGGTCAGACCACGGCCCGTGCTGGTGGTCCTTGGTTCACCACTGCGACCCCTCCCCAAACCTAATTCACCTTTCAGATACCACCATTGTGTGTGCGCGTGCGTTCGTGCACACGTGCGTGCTATGACGATGTCATTCATTATTTGTGCAATTTTATGTAATGCAATAAATTTTAAAGACATCATTAAAGATTTCAAAAGTCTACCATTAAGGATTGATGATTGACTTGTTGAAATAATAGTTGTTCTTCAATCATATCATTTTAATATCATGGTAATATATGAATATATTATGGTAGTATTATTCATATACAATTGAATGACATAGAAAATCCTCTATGATACCATCACAATGTATATATATTGTGATGGTATCATTTAGTATTTGTACAATTTTCCTAAATGCCTAGTTGTTCCTCAATAATACTATAACACTTTGTCATATAAGTTATTGTATCATTGAGGATTTAGAAGTTTCACATTATGGATTGTGGCAAAGATATTCATGTATAAGAATCTAATGCAAGAAAGTTAACTTATAAGACTAGATCTAAGTACTTCAAGAGAGTGAAAATGAAGGTTCAGTTAGGATAGAAATACTTAGCTTGGAAGAAGTTGTTGAAACAATGTTATTTCATGAAGCCTATCTACAACTTGTTCAATGTAGGATTCTTTATTTATTCAAGGTAGCAGAGTGTTGTGGAGGAGTTTGATTGGCTAAAGATGAAGGCGAATGTCGGCGTCTTTTCATCTTACCCCGATGAATTTTTTAGGGAAGTGTTTCTACTCAATAACTTTACACTTCTAAATATTTCCTTTTCTCTTTAGGTTTTCTTTTCATTTTGTTTTTCTATTTCCTTTAATGGACCATGTCTCTTTATTGGGCCAGGTTGTGTATAAATTGTTTTGGAAATAAAAGAGGCTTTAAGCCTCAAACCTTTGTTTTTTAAAGAGGATAAACTACACTAACTGGCCACAAATACAAACTAATTACCATCCTATTGTCCACCCTTAAGTAACTCCCTAAATGTCCATTTGGCCATAATTATTACAGAGTATGTCCCCTTCCTACCCAAGCCCAATTCACCTTTCTGATACCATCACTGTGTGCGCACGTGCGCGTGTGCGTGCGTATGTTCATGCTATGATAGTATCGTTTATTATTCGTGTAATTTTATGTTATGCAATAAATTTTTATGGCATCATTAAAGATTTCAAAAGTCCATCATTAAGGATTGATGATTGACTTGTTGATATAATGGTTGTTCCTCAATCATATCATTTTAATATCATGGTATTATATGAACATATTATGGTAGTATTATTTATCTAGCATTGAATAACATAGTAAACCCTTTATGATACCATCACAGTGTATATATACTGTGATGATATCATTTAATATTTGTACAATTTTTCTGAATGTCTAGTTGTTCCTCAATGATAATATAATAGTATGCCATATAAGTTATCGTATCATTGAGGATTTAGAAGATTCACATTACGGATTGTGTAAAACATATTCATGTATAAGAATCTATGCAAGAAAGTTAACTTATAAGACTAGATCTAAGTATTTCAAGAGAATGAAGATGAAGGTTTAATAATGATAGAAATACTTAGCTGGGAAGATATTGTTGAAACAATGTCACCTCATGAAGCCTATCTACAACCTTTTCAATGTAAGATTCTTTATTTATTCGAGGTAGTAGGGTGTTGTGGAGGAGTTTGATTGGCTAAAGATGAAGGCGATTGTCGGCGCCTCTTTATCTTCCTCCGATGATCTTTTTATGGAAGTCTTTCTAGTCAACTACTTTACACTTCTAGATATTTCCTTTTCTCTTTAGTTTTTCTTTTCATTTGCTTTTTCTATTTCCTTTAATGGACCAGGTCTCTTTATTGGGCCAGGTAGTATACATATTGTTTTAGTAATAAAAGAGTCTTTAAGCCTCAAACCTTTGTTATTTAAAAAGGATAAACTACACTAACTGGCCACAAATACAAACTTATTACCATACAATTGTCCACCGTTAAGTAACTTCCTAAATGTCCAGTTGTCCAAGTTATTACAGAGTATGTCCCCTTCCTACCCTAGCCCAATTCACCTTTCTGATACAATCACTGTGTGTGTGCGTGCAAGCGTGTGTGCTGTGAGGGTATCATTATATTTTTTGTATAATTTTATGTTATGCTATAAATTGTTATGGCATCATTAAAGATTTCAGAAGTCCATCATTAAGGATTGATGATTGACTTGTTGAAATAATGGTTGTTCCTCAATCATATCATTTTGATATCTTGGTAATATATAAATATATTGTGATAGTATTATTCATATACCATTGAAGAACATAGAAAACCCTTTATGATACCATCACAGTGTATATATATTGTGATGGTATCATTTAGTACTATTTGTGTAATTTTCATAAATGTCTAGTTTTTCCTCAATGATACTATAACAGTATGCCATATAAGTTATGGTAACATTGAGCATTTAGACGTTTCACATTATGGATTATGGCAAACATATTCATGGATAAGAATCTATGCAGGAAAGTTAACTTGTAAGCCTAGATCTAAGTATTTCAAGAGAGTGAAGATGAAGGGTTAGTAAGGATAGAAATACTTAGCTTGGAAGATGTTATTGAAACAATGCACCCTTATGAAGTCTATCTACAACTTGTTCAATGTAAGATTTTTTATTTATTAGAGGTAGCAGAGTGTTGTGAAAAGTTTGATTGTCTAAAGATGAAGGCGATTGTCGGCGCCTCTTAATCTCCCTCCGATGATTTTTTTAGGGAAGTGTTTCTACTCAACACTTAGACTTCTATATATTTCCTTTTCTCTGTAGGTTTTCTTTTCTTTTATTTTTTCTATTTTCTTTATTAATGGATCAGGTCTCTTTATTTGGCCAGGTCGTGTACAAATTATTTTGGGAATAAAAGTCGCTTTAAGCCTTAAACCTTTGTTTTTTAAAAAATAAAAACTATACTAACTAGTCACATATACAAACTAATTACCATCATATAGTCCACCTTTAAGTTACTCCCTAAATGTTCATTTGGCCAAAGTTATTACATAGTATGTCCCCTTACTTGCCACGCCCAATTCACTTTTCAAATACCACCATTGTGTGTGCATACTGATGCTTATCGTGACCAACGCACTAACCTACGGTAAGAGTGTCTACGATCGTCGATAATATAGTAACCCAACTAAAGGTTAGGGTCGTGTCCCAAGAGAGTGATTTTGAGAATTAATAGAAAAATAAAATTTAGTTCTAATTAGTCGTAGCTAAAGACATTAACGAACAAAAACATTGTAAATTAAAGGGGGTGACACAAAAGTGTCAAATATCAATTGCGGGGTTTTTGTCACAGTTAGTAAAAACAAGAAAATCAAGTATGGAGGAAAGTTCTTGGGGTGTGACCCCAATACAAGTTGAGATAAATCGTTGGGTACATGCTTTTGATAGAAAATTTACAAGATAATAGTGACTAGGTTGAGCTTTAGAGGAAAATAAGTTCCCTCTCGGGCAGGGTTCACCCTCTCGGGCAGGGTTCACCCTCTCGGGCTGAGCCTCATGTCGACCCGCTGCTTCGGCCATCAGTCTAGTGGTCTTGGTTTCGTGACCTCCCTCTCCGGCAAGTCGAAAACACATGGGTGGTTTCATATTTGCAACTACAAACCCAAAAAATTAAACCAGAACCACTAGGTGAAATTACCATTAAAATACATCTAACCTATCAGCAAGCAAGACCCAACAATAATATCAACACATATTTGCTAAATCACACCCCAAGAATAGGGGCTTTTAGCCACACAACAAGAAATAACAAAATACACCTAAAATAATACTAAAATAAAATGGGTATAAGAAATTAAATCTTGATTTAAGTAAAGTAAGAAGAATGGAGAAGACCCATTTCCAACTTGGAGAAGATGAAATCCTTCTCTCTTCAAGTCTCCCACAAAACCCTCTCCAAACTTGAGAGAAAATATCCCAAAAAGTACTATTCTATTATGGAAAATAAAATAAATGTTCGACTCTTTAAAAACTAATAACATGTTTAGTATTTATAGACTTCAGAAAATAGTGCTGGAGGATCTTTCAGCGAGGTTAGTCGATATCGCCGAATGACTCCGCAACTCACCCTTCTTCTGTTTCATACGTTTCTTGCTTGCCTTCAATATCTTCATGTTCTGGACCATTGGGTGGTATAGTACTGCTTCGCAAAAATATTCGGTGAAGCACCGACTGCTTCTTTCATCGCCTTCTGATCCTTCTTCTTTAGGGCTTCGCGCACTGGAACAAAGGGCGGAGTGAATTCCTTCAGCGAATCGGCAAGTGTGCTTGGCGATGCTCAAGCTTTAGCTTCTTCATTCTTTCCAGCCTTTTTGTTCCTTTTTGCGCCTAAGTGTCCATGCTTTCAATAGAACTTCAAACACCTAAAACTTAGGAGTTTTCATCAGATATTGAGACAAAATAAGCATTCGAGGACACTATTCTTATCAAAATAAAGCCCTAAATGAGTCCAATTTGTGGACTCATCAACACCCCCAACTTTAACTTTTGGTTGTCCTCAAGCAAACTCAAGGTCGGCCGTTCAACAAGTGTCTCAAATAGTGCTACACAAGACTAAATCATGAACATACACAACAAGACTCAAAGTACTTATGTAAAATTCGACTGTGAACTCAAAGATTCAAGTGGTGACACACCACTACCAAAGATTCTCATGCTCGCAATACTTGCTACTTGTGCAAGTTCAAGCTCAACAAAAAGTATCTAAATGCCCTCACACAAAGAATAATTTCATATTCACACCTATAGGTTAATCCATTTAAGATCAGCAATCAGATGCAACGGTCACACTCATAAAGAGGAACACAATTCATGTTTTCAACCACAAGTTTGCCCTTTATTTTCCAATCGACTTTTGAATTGGCTTTCTCAAGATAAAAAAAGGTCTTTTCGAGGCTTGTAATGTGGCTGAGTGCAAATGTATGGTCATTTAGGCTCAGTGACTTTTTCATCCTCGTGAGGTGTGGTGTTCTCAAGGCATTCCCTTCTTTCCCTTTTTTCAATTCTTTTTCTAGTGCTTCTAAGTCATCTTTTTATTCACCTCCATGTATTGCTTGGAAAGCCGATTTCTTTTGTACTTTATTTCGCACATTTTTTTTCTTTTTTGAAAGGGTTCCATTTTTATGCAATACCATGGGTTAAAGGGGGACTTTTCTTGTACTTCTTGACCTCTCCTTTTCCTTTTCACCACACCCCCAACTTAGGCTTTTGGCCTAAGTTGACTATTCGCTAAACCACAAATCAAAAGGAATATAGGTAGTGGGTCAAGTAAGGTCTAAGGTTCATCAAGGTTCTTCCTATGAAAGGTAAAGAACAAAAGGTGTTCAAAAGAGTTTCACATGCTCACGGGTAGGCCACAAAAGAGGTATATGTCAAATTTGGCTCACACTCTTTAAAGTTGTCTAAGATCATCTTAAGAGGACACCTTTCTAAATCAATCAGACTAACAGGGCAAATTCTGGGTTTATTCATGCATGGTTCAAAGTAAGCTCATTACACAAGGCATTGACACTTAAGTCAAACAAGACTACACACTTTTGCTAGTGTGCAAGGGTCATTACAAGAGAATCAATTTGAGAAATGACTAATCACAACGAGATGCAAAGAGTTCCCATATTGTTTATGCAACTTCATGTGTTCTCGTCGTAGCTGCACATTCATGTTTGTTCGATTAGAGCACTATTCAAGTCATCGGTATTGATCTAAACCAAGACTTGAATTTGTACAAAAACAACCACTTTCAACACAAGACGTGGCTAAAATTTTCAAAAAATAAATTTTTTTTGAAAGGGTCAAAATTATTTTTCAATTAAACCTAAAAGAGAGTCATAAGCTCAAACAATCGCCAAGCAGGTTTTTAAAAACACAATTAAAAATAGACAACCCAAATGTACACCAAAACACAAGTATCCAAAACAAGCAAAACAAGGTGGGCCTCACCCCACCACAAATAAAAACATTTGTCCTCAAATACAAATAACAAATAAAATCATTGCAAATGAGTACAAAATTTCTAAAAATAAATTCGGGGTTCAAAAAACCAACCTTAGATGCCAATTAAAATACTTTTGAAATGCTAGGCGGCAATGTAATCCACTCCAAGCACTAATTATCGACTACAATACTAAAGGAAAGCAATAATCTAGAAAATACTACCTTGATGTGAAGTTGAGAAGTTTAAAAGGAGGGAGAGTGGGAAAATTTAAAAATACTGAGATTTTTGGCACTTTATAACCGTTCAGTTCTTGTCCACTTGGCGATGTTAGTCAACTCGCCGACCCACTCAGCGGTCCGCCGAGTGGTCATTTATCTCTTCCTTTCTTCAAAATCTTCAATTTTCTAGGGGTGAGATCGACGGTCTGCATCGAGATCGCCAAGTAGGTTGGCGATGCGTCGAGCTGCGTTTCGAGTTCACCGAGTTTTACAGGCTCTACAACTCTTGTATTGAGCCAAACGTCGGATCCAGTCGGGCTCGCCGACTTATTTAGTGACTCGCGGAATGGACTTTCTGCTCGCCAACCTGAGATTTTCCACACTTTCCTCGATTTATTTTCAACATCAACACACCATTATTTATAAAAGTAAAATCCTAAATTTACAACCTTGGGTTGCCTCCCATGGTGCGTCTAGATATGTCCAAATACATGTATTTCGGGTTACATATGGTCAAAACTAGGTGTAATTTATTGGAAAAATTCACAAGTAACCGCCTCAACTATACGTGAAATCCCAACGACACACCTTAACTATACATGAGAACTATTACCCCCTGAATTATTCTAAAGTGTAATAAACGTACCCTTTCGTGTTGGGGTGGCACATGGAGTGTGTTCACTCTCTTAGAGGCATGTGAAATACAAAAAATAAGCATTAAAATTAGATTAATATGGACACGTGTTCATTTTAATTGGACATTTTATAATTAATTAGTAGAGATAGTTAATTAGCTTTAAAACTTAAATTGATAATATTTAAAAATTAAATACCTCTTTTTCTTTAACGCAAAATCCCAACGACACACCTTAACTATACATGAGTCCTATTACCCCCCTGAATTAGTTTTAAGTGTAATAAACACACGCTTAACACAACCTATAACCTATATAGCCACTAACATGATGGAAAGTGTTTTACACTCCAAGTCATCATTATGGCAACGCCACATCAATAAATGATAAGATCTATAAAAAATATATATAAAATTCCATGTCATTTGATTCCTTCTTCTTCATTATCAATACCCACTCCATAACCACTAAACCCACTTATTTTAACCATTAAAACTCATAGCAATCACCATGAAAATTGTAACCCACCACCAAATTTATCCCTTCACTACCACCGAATTCAATATCTACTATCAATTTTATTTTTCTTTCAATCCAAATAATCCAAATAAATTTCATAAAACATGTTCCAAAAGTGTCACACCGCGAGCTACCCCCGAGACGCGGACACAGGACATAGGATCATAAGTGACCCCAAGCTAACCCTGCTGGCATGACATTAGCATACTAAAAATAATAATAACTGATGCGGAAGCTAAATCATGAAAATGAATGTGATGGGGAATACCCATATACTAAGCTGAACATATCAAATCTGAGAGTTTTAATACAAAAGAAATATCAAACTCAAATACTAAGCTGAATCAAACTATGTCATAAATAAGCCTCTAAACTCACTAGATATGTTGGGACATGCCCCAACTAGATCTAGCAAAACTGAAACTAAAGACTAAAAATGATAGAGATATACATGTCACTAGTCCTCGAAGAATGAGAACTCACTACTAATGCTGCTGAGCTAAAGAACGGGAACCGATATAAGTGTGATCAGGATGCTGAGAACCTGAACCTACATCATGAGAAGATGTAGCACAGAGTATGTGTTAGTACTTGAAGGTACTGAGCATGTAGGATAGAATAAAGCTGAAATAAACATGTAACTGAACAAGCAATATAACAAGAGAAAAATCAGAACATACTATAGATACTAAATACAGAGCTAACTGAATGCAATGACCAAATTTATAACATGTTGAGACTGAATATTGACTGTACTGAAATATTGTCAATGCAACAGAGTCTGACTGGACTGTGGGAGTTACTAATAACCGATAATAAAACCACATGAGCTACATGTGGAGTCCGATGTATATGCCCCATCGAGAGGACCCAATACACCCGGCCAAAGTTGTAGAGGCATGCTGGCGTGATCACTAAAATGATGCCCATAGAGGGGACTTACAACGTACGTGGCTCGTAGTTCTGGGAATATATGGGTGACTGACCCTAGTCCAACTCGGTATTAATGTACTCCCAATAGATTAAATGATCAACACATTAAGACTGAATTCTATGATATACTGGATAACTCAAAACTGATATGCAAACTGGGAATGCACGTTAATAGACTGATAATAACACATTCAAGACTGAGGCATGTATATCTTAAATATGAAGTATCTGACCTAGCATGTGTAAATCAAGAACTAAAGAAATACATAGCTAGGGTTCTTAAATTAATACAATAAATGAAGTAATAACATGATAATCTGATTTGGAACATATAATTAACTAATTCATGAGAATCTACTAAAGTTCTAGAAACCCTAGGTCTAGTTAATAATAGAGAATCAAGAATTTGAATGAATTCTAGGGACCTAATGGGTAAAAGGAACCCACTATGAAATCCCACATACCTGGTGATGAATTCCATAGAGAAATCCTTCAATTTTAGGGAAGGAACTTGAGGAAACTTGCTACGTTCTTGAACTAAGGTTGCTCGACCTTTTCTCCTTTTTCGCTTGTAATTTTCTATGTTTTGATAAATGATCTGACTTAAAGCTGCAGACAGGCTAACCACGGCCCCTTTCACGGACCGTGAAAGGGACCACGAACCGTGAAGGCCCTCGTGGTCTTCACTTGGTCCTGTGGTTCTAAAGGCTTCGTCCATGAGCCACTACCAAGGCCCGTGTGGAGGACCACGGACCGTGAAGGTCCCCGTGGTCCTTACTTGGGCTGAGGTCTGAGGGCTTACTGGCAGGCATTCATGGGCTATGTGGAGGACCACGGACCGTGATGATTCTCGTGGTCCTCACTTGGGCTTGAGTGTCTTAGGGCTAGTCTAGGGGGGCTACTGCCTAAGTCTTCACAGACGTCCCCACGGCCCGTCATCAAGACCACGGACCGTGAAGGTGCCTGTGGTCTGATGTCTAGGCCTAGTGACTTCTAAGTCGTGACCACGGGCAGGTCAACGGACCGTGAAGGTCCCCGTGGTCCTCACTTGGGCTGAGGTATGAGGGCTTACTGGCAGGCATTCATGGGCTATGTGGAGGACCACGGACCGTGATGATCCTCGTGGTCCTCACTTGGGCTTGAGTGTCTTAGGGCTAGTCTAGGGGGGCTACTTCCTAAGTCTTCACAAACGTCCCCACGGCCCGTCATCAAGACCACGGACCGTGAAGGTGCCTGTGGTCTGATGTCTAGGCCTAGTGACTTCTAAGTCGTGACCACGGGCAGGTCAACGGACTGTGGACCCTATCACGGTTCGTGAACCTGTCATGGTTCATTGCTTCAGGTAAGTTCTGCAATTTTTTTTGGGGTCTGGTTTTCGAGGTGTTGCAATATCTCCCCCTTAGGATCATTCCTCATCGAATGAAGACTAAACTAGCTGAAATGGAGGGAATGAGCTACAACCCTACCACCAAACACTGAAGACTGATTTTTGACTGAACTGAGTTCCAAGAACATGCAAATACGCTGAAAATGCAAGTACAAACTGAAGGAGCATGATTCTTAACTTATTTTATGCGTGAATGACTGAAAAACTAAAGAGGAACTAATACCTAAAGCTGGAGTTGAATCGGAAGGAAAGAGGTAAGGATACTTGGACTTCATTGATGCTTCTGCTTCCCAAGTAGCTCCCTCCACGGACCGACTAGCTCCTCCACAAAACTTTGACTGAAGCAACTTCTTTGTTTCTTAACCTGCTAACCTGACGGTCAAGAATATCAACTGGTTCATCCTCATAAGAAAGACTGTCTTTCACAACCACACTTTCTAATGGCACTACAGATGTTGGATCACCCACACACTTCTTCAATAGTGAAATGTGAAAGATTGGATGCGCTGCTGCTAATTCTGCTGGCAACTCTAACTCATAAGCCACTTTACCAATCCTTTTCAGAATTTTGTAAGGGCCTGCATATCTGGGACTAACCTTTCCTTTATTTCCAAATCTCATCACCCCTTTCATAGGCGACACTTTCAAGAAAACCCAATCATCAACTTGGAACTCTAGTTCCCTTCTTCTCACATCTTCATAAAACTTCTGGCGACTCTGGGCTATCTTAAGTCTATCTCTAATGAGTTGCACTTTCTCCATAGCATAATGGACTGAATCTGGTCCTATAAAGGCTATTTCACCTACTTCAAACCAACCAATAGGATATCTGTATCTACGCCCATACAATGCCTCCTCATAAGAGGCCATCTGAAGTTGGAATAATAGCTATTATTGTAGGCGAACTTTATAAGAGGAAGGTGATATTCCCAACTACCCTTGAAGTCGATCACACAAGTCTCAACATGTCCTTTAAGGTATGAATGGTATGCTCTGCCTGACCATCCATCTGTGGATGAAATGTTGTGCTAAGATTAACCTGAGTACCAAGACCTTTCTGAAATGACTTCTAGAAATGAGAGGTAAACTTAAGACCTCTATCCGAGATGATAGACAAAGAAACCCCATGCAACCTGACTATCTCATTAATGTAAAGCTTGGCGTAGTCTTCCACCAAATATGTAGTCTTGACCGCCAAAAAGTGAGAAGACAGTGACTCTGTTAACTATCACCCAAATGGAGTTATGTTGTCTGCGAGTACGAGGTAAACTTGTAATGAAATCCATGTTGATCACTTCCCACTTATGATATACCGTGAGTTTACGGTATTTCTAATACATTTCACTTACAAGTTGTGTGTGTCTAGGGCCTTTTTATATTGGTTTTTATGTGTTTTATCATGTTTTGCAGGAAAGGTGTTCAGGCGCGGAAGTTTAGAGACAGCTGAAGGAAATGCAGAAAAAGGCATCCACGGAGGTAATCTACGGACCGTAGGTCCATTCACGGTCCGTAGGTTATGACCGTAGATCAGCAGGCATGGTGTTGAGGACAAATCAGGGAAATCTAACCAAGTGTGGAACCATGGTGCCCATTGACGGTCCGTAGATTGATCTACGGACCGTACTGTTAATCCGTAGATTGAGACTGCGAGGGTTCCAGTACCTAATTTTTGAAGATTCTAAGTATGGAGCTACGGAAGGGATTGACGGACCATAGATCGATCTACGGTCCGTGCTGCTGGTCCGTCGTTTGCTTCAGAGAAGTTGATAGTTGGATGCTGAAATATTTTCTAAGTCCCGAGTGACGGAAGGGACTTACGGACCGTAGATCTATCGACGGTCCGTAAGTCAGTCTCGTGGATCGAAGACGCGTGTCTGAACAAAACTTTCCTTAATTTGTTTCCTTTTTTATTTAGGATTTGTTTTCCATATATTGGACATGTAAACCTCGTTTTTGGGGGTTAGACACTATTATTCAGTTTTTGCTTTGTAACTTTGGAGATTAATTTGCAACCCTAGCAATTATTGATTTTCCAAGTTCGTTTTGAAGATTTTGTCTTTGCAATTCAAGTTAATTTTCTGGGTTTATTGCTCTCTTTACGTAAGTTCATGATTTCTTCATCTACAATTATGAATTGTGTTCTTGCCACTATGAGTAACTAAATCCACAACTAGGGTTGTGGGAACCATGATCGATTAACAAAGTATGAATAGTAAATAAGCAATTCTTGACTAGTATTTTGCATGCATTGATAATTCTTTCGTTTAGAAGTCTTTTTAACGGTGGCCAACGTTAGAACTCGCCTTGTTACTACTTGCCGGACCAAGGAGGTAATTAACAAGAAAAGAATTATCAACATAGATTTAGTGTGATACTATCTAATAGGCTAGTGTCGATTGGTGCGAAGTAATAACTAAGCCAAACATCGATTATGATGTCTAATATGAGGTAAAGGTAAGGGTTAGTAAATTATACACACGTAGCCGGACCAAGGTGCGGGGTGAAATTCTCTAGATGCCGGACCAAGGATTTAGAGATACCTAACTTATCACTTTGCATGTAATACACTAGAAAAGGATTGCTATTACTAGGATTACTGCGTTATGAGATTATGGGGAACACGTATACCCTAGTTATTTCTCTTATCTTGATAACAACCAAAGTTGAGTTTAATTATTGATTACAATATTACTTATTACTATTTGTTTTACACAAGCACAAACCCCCCTTTTTATTACCTGTTTCTGGAAATAATTTGACTAATCGAATATAGTTGTCGGTTAAAAGTAAAGTCTAAACCATTTTCCTCGTGGGATCGATCCCAACCTACAAGTTGGGTTCTTTACTTGATAACGATCGCTTATGCTTCTGAAAGGAGGTGTAATTTGAGCGTATCAAATTTTGGCGCCGCTGCCGGGGAATCTGGCTTTTAGATTTAGTTTTAACTACAATATTGAACGTTAGTCAAATATTTCCTAATTTTACTTTTTTTTTTTTTGTTTTTGTCTCTCTCAGGTTCCGACTCTAGTGTATGCCAAGTACACGGAGCCAAGGCGAACCACTTACTCCGTACGATCCAGAGTTGAACAGAACTTTGCGAAGAATGAACAATCAAGGACTTCCAGTTCATCCTATCGGAGGAAATCTAGATGAAGCAGTTGAGTTACAGCAGCCAAGAGTAGTTGGTGGGGAAAACCGGGGTCTAGCTGAAAATCAATTGGGAGATGCAGTGAGAGTGCATGGTCCACCAGGCCCACAACACCATGACAACTATCGGGGCAACGTCGACATAGCAGACTCCGATGGACCCATCGTCCTACCTCCTCTACCTCCAGGGCACACATTTGTGGTGACTAGTAGTTTGATGCAGATGCTTACAGCAAGAGGCTTATTTTCAGGATCGCCATCGGAGGATCCACATGCTCACTTAGCCAAGCTCAGGGTGGTTTGCAAAAGTTGTGTAGGTAGACCAGACTTGGATATGAACGTCATTGGATTACGAGTGTTCCCTCTGTCACTGACAGGCGATGCTGCAGTATGGTTCACTGAGCTTCCTTATAACTCAATTTTCACATGGACCAACTAGCAGAGGTATTTAAAGAAAAGTACTATCCAGTGTCTAAGAAGCTCAATCACAAAGATCGGGTCAACAATTTTGTGGCATTACCTGGAGAATCTGTGAGTAGCTCGTGGGACAGATTCACTGCTTTCTTAAGAAGTGTCCCAAATCACCGTATTGACAATGAGTCACTGAAGAAATATTCTATCGAGGACAGGATGATAACAATAAAGCAGTACTTGACACTATTGCTGGAGGTTCATATGGTGATTGTACATACGCACAGATTGCTGAAAAATTGGAGAGGATCTCTCGCAATAATAAAGCGTGGAGCACTAGAAGGTCAGATACTGGGAGAAACACATTTGTTGTTCATAATGGTACTGTTAACTCTGCAGATGATATTCGTGAGGAGATGGCTCAGATGAGGACAGAGTTGGGGTTGGTGTTGAGGCATGTGAGTGGAGGAGTAGAAAAGGTAAAATGCTGTAAATTACTTACCTAGAACTCCACCACCAGTTGAGGAGTGTTACTATGAAGAGGACACTTATGCGGTGAACGATCAGACGGGGGGTTTCCGACCAAACGCCCAAGGATCCAACACGGAAAATTGGCGCCAAGGTCAAGGGAACCAAGGTCGGAACTATGGAAATTACAACCGAGAGGGTCACTATGTCCGAGATGGGAACTTCAATCACGACAAAACTACAACAGGAACAACTATGGCAACAGAAACGACCGGGTTGGACCCTATGTTCCCCCTCAAAATCGGGAATCTGGTGCTAGGGAAGTTGGAGGTAATATGACGCGTATTGAAGATATGCAACAGAAGATGATGAGAAGGTTTGATGCTACTGATGAGAATGCGAAGGAGATGAGAAACGACTTATCCGGTATTGGTCAAAAGGTTGATGCCCATGCAGTGTCAATAAAGCATCTAGAGCAGCAGATGACGCAGTTGTCTACTACAATGAACCCGCGTCAACCTGGCACTCTTCCTAGCAACACCATCCAGAATCCAAAGAATGATGGTCATTGTATGGCAATTACTACTCGAGGAGGTAAGCAAACCATAGATCCACCTATGCCATCTGTGGTGGATACCAAGATTAGAAAAGAAGATGATGTGGTGGAAGTCAGAGAGGAATCGGAGGTTGTGACAGAACAAGAAGTGGAAACACCTCAGAAAGTGGTCCCCATACCTAGATCTCCACCACCTTTTCCTCAAAGGTTAGTGAAGAAGATTGAAGATGGTAAATATTGCAGGTTTATCACTATGTTGTAGCAGCTTTCTATCAATGTCCCTTTGATAGAAGCCTTGGAGCAAATGCCTGGATATGCAAAATTCATGAAAGATATGGTGACAAAGAAAAGGTCTATGAGTTTTGAAGATGATGATAGAATGCAGCATTGTAGTGCTATTGCTACAAGATCTCTGGTGCAGAAGAAGGAAGACCCTGGTGCTTTCACGATCCCATGTACTATAGGGTTATTACACTTTGCTAAGGCATTGTGTGATCTTGGTGCTAGCATCAACCTCATGCCTTTATCTATTTACAAGAAATTGGGTCTAGGGGATCCAAAGCCCACTGCAATGCAGTTACTGATGGCTGATCGGACTGTGAAGAGGCCCATGTGCTCAATGATGTGCTAGTGAAAGTAGAGTCTTTCATCTTTCCGGCGGATTTTGTGATTTTTGACTGTGAGGTTAATTTTGAGGTTCCTATCATCCTTGGGAGACCATTTCTTGCCACAGGGCGTGCGTTGGTTGATATGGAAAAGGGACAGATGAAGTTCAGACTGAACAATGAAGAAGCAACTTTCAATATCTGTAGATCCATGAAGCAGAATGGTGAGCTACAAACAGTATCTGCTATAACTTACAGAGTGGAGAGTGGGTCAGAAGTGCAAATTGAAGAGTGATTAGGTGTTGAGGCACTAGCAGCAGTCATGATGAATTTTGATAGTGATGGTATTGACGAGTATGATGAGTTGGTAGCCGCACTTGATAAGTGTGAATACTGGTCCAAACCAAAGAAGTATGAGGTCGACATGAAGAATCGCGAGTCCCCACCCACAAGACCATCTATTGTGGAGGCCCTGAAATTCGAGCTCAAAGCTTTACCACCGCACTTGAGGTATGTATATTTAGGTGAAGAGAGTACTTTGCCGGTCATCATTTCAGCAAATTTGAATGCAGGGCAAGTAGAGTGTTTGGTGACTGTATTAAAGAAGTTCAAGCGAGCGATTGGGTGGACTATTGCAAATATTATTGTGATTCCCCTCGGTATCTGTTCTCACAAAATCCAACTCATGCCAGATCATAAGCCTAGTGTTGAGCACCAGAGAAGATTAAATCCACCTATGCAAGAGGTAGTCAAAAATGAGATCATCAAGTGGCTGGATGCGGGAATTATTTATCCCATCTCAGATAGTAATTGGGTATGTCCTGTGCAGTGTGTACCAAAGAAAGGTGGTATGACTGTGGTTCCAAATGAACGAAATGAGCTTGTTCCAATAAGGCCTGTCACTGGATGGAGAGTTTGCATGGATTATCGAAAGCTGAATGTGTGGACAGAGAAAGACCACTTTCCTATGCCATTCATGGACCAGATGTTAGATAGGCTTGCATGCAAGGGTTGGTATTGTTTTCTTGATGGGTATTCGGGCTACAATTAAATTTCTATAGCTCCTGAAGACCAAGAGAAGACCACCTTCACTTGCCCATATGGGACTTTTGCTTTCAAACGGATGCCATTCGGATTGTGTAATGCTCCAGCGACCTTCCAGAGATGTATGATGTCGATATTTTCTAATATGGTGGAGGACACTATTGAAGTGTTCATGGATGATTTTTCAGTTGTAGGTGATTCGTTTGATCATTGTCTAGAACATCTGGCTGAGGTGCTCAAAAGATGTGAAGACTGCAACTTGGTGCTGAATTGGGAGAAATGTCATTTCATGGTAAAAGAAGGTATAGTGTTGGGTCATCGAATTTCAGAGAAAGGTATCGAGGTTGATAGAGCTAAAGTCGATGTAATAGAAAAGCTTCCACCACCTATCTCTGTAAAAGGTGTTAGAAGTTTTCTTGGGCATGCAGGTTTTTATAGGAGATTCATCAAAGATTTCTCAAAAATTGCACATCCCTTGTGCAAACTGCTCGAGAAGGAGAATAAGTTCTGCTTTGATGATGCTTGTCTTAGAGCATTTGGAGAGTTGAAGGAAAAGTTGGTTACAGCACCTATCATTATTTCACCAGATTGGGAACAACCGTTTGAGGTAATGTGTGATGCGAGTGGAGTGGCGCTTGGTGTAGTATTGGGTCAAAGGCGTGAGAAAATTCTTCACCCCATTTACTATGCTAGCAAAGCTCTGAATGTGGCCCAGAAGAATTATACAGTGACCGAACAAGAACTTCTTGCAGTGGTTTTTGCATTCGAAAAATTTCGTTCCTACTTGCTTGGTACTAAGGTCATCGTGCATACTGACCATTCTGCATTGAGGTATTTGATGGCGAAAAAGGATGCAAAACCACGATTGATTAGATGGGTATTGTTGCTGCAAGAGTTTGATTTTGTGGTAAAAGATAGAAAGGGAACCGAAAATCAAGTTGCCGACCACTTGTCCAGATTAGAGGAAGAGGCCATGCTAAAGCTTGGAGATAGGGCTGAAATTAATGATGCTTTTCCAGATGAACAGGTATTGGCTGCTTCTAATGATTTGATTCCTTGGTTCGCAGACTTTGCTAATTATTTGGCAAGCGACATTGTGCCACCCGATTTGTCTTTTCACCAAAGAAAGAAATTTATGCATGATGTGAAGAAATTCTTTTGGGATGAACCTTATTTGTATCGTAGTTGTGCTGATGGGATTATTCGTCGCTGTGTGCCTGAGGTTGAAATGCTGAGTGTACTTGAAGCATGCCATTCATCACCCGTTGGTGGGCATCATAGTGGTATTCGGACTGCACATAAGATTTTGCAGTGTGGATACTATTGGCCTACCATCCACCAAGATGCTCATGATTTCGCCAAGTCTTGTGATCGGTGCCAAAGAGATGGAGGGATTTCAAAGAGGCAAGAGCTCCCTATGAATCCCATATTGGTGATCGAATTGTTTGATGTATGGGGCATTGATTTCATGGGCCCATTTGTGAGTTCATATGGGATGAAGTATATTCTGGTCGCGGTTGATTATGTATCGAAGTGGGTGGAAGCAGTAGCACTTCCCAACAACGAAGGTAAAAGTGTCACCGCATTCTTGAAAAAGAATATCTTCTCCAGATTTGGTACACCAAGGGCTATTATTAGCGATGGAGGCTCTCACTTTTGTAACAAGTTGTTCAAAACACTACTTGAGAAATATGGTGTCCGTCACAATGTAGCCACTCCTTATCATCCACAGACTAGCGGTCAAGTTGAGGTGTCCAACAGAGAAATAAAGCAGATATTGGCGAAGACTGTGAACGCCAATCGAACTGATTGGTCAAGGAAGCTTGATGATGCTCTATGGGCATATCGCACTGCATACAAGACCCCCATAGGTATGTCGCCTTACCAACTTGTATATGGGAAGTCTTGTCATTTACCAGTAGAGTTAGAGCACAAAGCAATGTGGGCAATGAAGAAGTTAAATTTGGATTGGGGCACTGCATCTAATCAAAGGATGAACGACTTGAACGTGCTTGATGAGTTTCGCCTCAAAGCGTATGAAAGTTCAGCCTTATACAAAGAGAAGATGAAGAGGTATCATGATCAAAGAATTGAAAAACGAGAATTTGTGGTTGGCGATCGTGTGCTGCTATTCAACTCTAGGTTGCGCTTGTTTCCAGGCAAACTCAAGTCCAAGTGGACTGGGCCATTTTTGCTCACAAAAGTGCTCTCGCATGGAGCGGTTGAGCTTGAAAATAAGGATGGAACAAGGTTTGTGGTGAACGGGCAAAGGATAAAGATCTATCTGGGAAATGCTGAAACTGTGCAAGAAGTGATTGAGGCCTGCAATCTTGATGAAGTCTGAATAATCAAGATACCTGCGTCGTGCCGCGACGTTAAATCAAGCGCTGCTTGGGAGGCAACCCAAGATGTAAAATCTAGCCAACAATAGGGTTCTGTTTTACATTATGTAGTTTAGCTTTCTTTGATTACTTGCGTTTTTGTATCAATGTAGGTAGGGGTTTCAGTATTTTAGTTCTTAGTGTTGGCTAGAAGTAATATAGGGTCCGTGTCTAAAAAGTGTCCAGAAAATGTAAAAAAAAAGCCTATTGGTTGCTACATGTGCAGGTACACCATGCAAGAAATCTGCAGAAAATGGTCTGGTGCAGAGGTCTACGGACCTCATCGACGGTCCGTCGATCTATCCACGGACCGTCAATGGTATCCGTAGATCCCAGGTAAGTCCCTAACATTGTCTTAGTGTAATTGTGATCTACGGTCATGATCTACGGACCGTAGATAGACTCACGGACCGTAGACGGGGTCTCGTGAGTCCACACCTTACAGTTAACTGACCCGACCCGGACCACCATTACTTAAAACCCCCATTGTTTCAAATCATTTCCCTTCCCTCCATTACTCCCACAACCGTTTCTCCCACTCTTTAAACTCCCCAAATCACTCCATAATCACCACATAATATCCTCCCTTCCATATATTCCCAACACCCTTTCCATACCATAATCAACCCACTCCATAATCTGATAAAAAGGGTCCGGTGTTTGGTCAGTGACGAAAAGGTGACTCCTTGGTCTTGCTAAATCATAGTACCATCACGCAATCACCCCACTCCTTGTTGCTTGTAAGGTAATAGACTTTCTCTTCACTTTGAATTTCAATTCATAGATTGAATATAGAGGGTCGGGAGTGGGTCTTGACCTTGGGTAATTGTTAGATGAAATTGCATGATAAACTTGAATAGTACAATGCCCTTGGAATGATAGATAGTGATTGTATAGCTTTAATTGTGATGTGAGTTTATGTGATCGTAAATACTACGTGCTAGTTTCAACTTAGGGTTCCACATCTAGTCTAAAGTGTTGGGTATAATAATCGGTAGGAATCTTAAGAATGACGAACTAGCATATTTCAATTGTGTATATGCATGATTAGGTTATGTTAATATTGAAACCAAAAGCGAAAAATGTATGATACCTGGCACTGTTTGCTTCCACGATACCCCGTCTACGGACCGTAGATCCATCTACGAACCGTAGATGGGGTTCGTCATTTGATGCACCTGCAAATTTTCACCAAGTGTAAAACCACGGATGTGGACTACGGTCCGTAGATCTATCTACGGACCGTTCTGTACTTCCGTGGTTTTCATCTGCGACCTATATTTCAGGCACCCTGATCCACGGAAGAGATCCACGGACCATAGATCAGTCTACGGACCGTAGGTCTCCTCCGTGGATGACTTCTGTAGCATCTGTCAAAATTTTTTTTTGGACATAGTTTGGGTCGTTACCAACTCTAAATGAGTTCTTTTGCTGCATATGGTTAGTTTTGGCACTAATGACGTTCCTGCAGGTACGATGGCACCCAAGAAGATGGTCACCTACTCGAAACGGGGCAAGTCCAAATCGGTTGCCCCTAGCTTCCGGTTGATTGATGAGGACACCGAGAACGACTCTGACCCCGCATATGTGCCTCTAAACCCTAGGGCCTCTCGCGCAGCACCCAGGAGCACCCCCCGGAAGGTGATCCCCGACGTAGTCACTGTCTCCCAGTCTGATGAGGAGCACACACTGATCGGGTCACCAACTGGGGCTGCTTCCAGTTCGGAGGGACCTACGTCCGGATCCGAGTCTACCCATGCCTCAGGCTCCCAGTCTGCCCACTCTTCACAATCAGAGTCTGTCTATGCTACAGGGTCCAACGCCAAATCGTCCACAAGGTCTGGAGAGAATGACCAAGCAGCCTCGTCTGATGAGGCAACTAGTTCAGAGCCCATTCCTGCACCAAGGAATGATGAACCCGCTCCGGTAGCAGGGGAGCTGAATAGGTGGTGTGTCGAGGGTCAATGGCAAATCTATCGGGATGCAAAGATGATGAATGACAAAAAAAAAATGGCCCGATTAATTCAAGAGGAGCGCAGAGTCCTCACGGGGAGCTTGCATACTGTGCCAGATATTCACCGGCTGTTCAAACTTCACAAGTGTGACTGGATGGCTCGAGACCCAGGGACGTATAGCGAGGAGATTGTCCGGGAGTTCTATGCTTCCTATGTTGTCACTCTACTCGGGTCCATTTCCAAGCGGTCAAAGCCACTAGCTCAGGCCCCGCTCACTTCCACCTTGGTTTGAGGGTGTCCGGTAGACATATCACCCGCCACCATTAGCCGTTTTCTCTATGGTCCTACCACGGGCCACTCTTGGTCTCCTAACACGTCAAAATTTGATTACCGCTAGGACATCGTGCGGAGTGGCACTTTCCAGAGGAATGCTGAGCAGCGAGAGGCTGTGATACTATGGCTGGCCAGGTACATTGCTGTAGATGGCGAGCGAGCAGAATGGGTCGCTGCTCCGTTGGGCATCCGGAAGGCCACATTGAACTTCGTAGCAAAATTCTTCGGTTGTTGGTACGCAACAGAGTGTCGCCCACAAAAGCTGACAATCAGGTCACTTGGGACAGAGCAGTGATGGTTGCTGCATTGGTGGCGGGAGTAGAGATCGACTTTGCCCGAATGCTGCTGGCAGAGATCCACGAGAGAGCTTTCAGGACCTCCACTACTTACCCTTTCCCCTGTCTGATATTTCACTTGTGCAGGGACTCTGGAGTGCCGATCTGGCATTGTGACAGGCTAGTCCACCATACAGGGGCATTGGACATCGGCCTTATTCGGGATGACGCGAATGTGGCAACACCTCGCAGAGAGCCCCAGATTGAGGTACCCCCCTGGGCTCCGATCTTGCAGACACTGTGGGGCAGGCACAGGTCGGTGACCCCATTATCCCAGACCACACCAACACTGTCCCAGGCTCCTCTTCTCAGGCAGCGAGTGTTGCTCCTAGTTCTTCCCGATCCACACCACAGTTAGGAGCGACGGTTGTCCCGATGGCCAGAGTACAAAAGTTAGAGGCGCAGATGGCCACACTGCTACATGACATCCAGCCTTAGATATAAAAGTTGATTGCCGAGTTCGAGGCTAGATTGGAGTGCAAGATGGAGGGGATGATGGACCGTAAGGTCCTAGCGGTTAATAAGCGGCTTGACGCCTTTGAGTTGCGCGTCCTCAAGCGATCAGTCCCGGCTACAGACTTATCTGCTTTACAGGCTGATATAGCCAGCCTTCGGACTGATATTGATGCCATTCTTGCTGCACCTTCAGTGGAGACTCAGGCTGCCCCTACTGCGCTGGCTGATGATACAGTGCTAGATGCTCTATTCAGTGGCATCGCCGAGGAGGGTCCTGCACCGACACATGCCAAGGGCAAGCGGCACCTCTCTCATCGCACGTAGGAAGAGAAAGCTCAGAAAAGACAGCGTCGTCAAGAGAAGGAGGCTAGGAGGGCTTCGATCGCATACGAAGAGTTGCGCCAGCAGAGGGTGCGTGAGAGAGTTGCAGGGGTATCGAGCTCTGCCCCAGTTGCAGAGGATCAGCCCATTTTGAGAGGCGTTGGGAGCACCACTGATGGTGCGGAGCGTTTGATAGAGAGCACTACTGAGGGTGCTAGGATTGCTGAGGTGGGCACTACTGATGGTGCCCCCACTGATGTTCCAGAGGGCTCCGGGAAACCGGATCCCCATGCTTGTTGATCATTCGCCGGCGCTTTGCGCCACAGGTTTGCTTCACTCAAATCCATTCACTTTTCCTGTCTATGTATGCATTGTGGACAATTGCATCTATTTTTTGTTGGGGGTGGGGTAAATGGATCGTGAGTGATAGGGTGAAGCCTGAGTAACCCAACTCATGAATCGTCTCTTGGGGTTTTCTTGCCCGTGTTCTTTTACCCCAAGAGACTGTTTAATTTCTGTTGAACCGGCATGTCTTAGGATTGTATGTGTAGAAGCATGATACAGAACGAAGCATGATGGCTTAGGAAAAATGATACCCGTCAGATTCTGGGTTGTATGCTAGAAGTAGGCTACGAGTTGTTGATTGTGTTGGCTCTGAGTATGACACAGTAACAATCGACTTGATTGCATGATTAAACCTGAAACATGAATTGGGTAATCTGATAATCTGATAATGAAACTTGTGCCAAGAGTGGGTGAGAATCATTGATTGTTCAAACAGTTTTGTGCAAAACTAGAACTTGCCCGGTTAGTCCTGCTAAGACAATTCAATCTAGAGGATAGGAAGTGATCATAGGCCGTTGTTCTGAAAAATTCATAAATTGCCTAGAAGGATTCAACCAAATGAAATAACTGTTCCCTTTGATCCCACTTTGAGCCTAAAAATAAACCATTTCTTTCTAAAACCCCGAACTCACTTTCCCATAATCTACTATGTTGGCCCCGGTCCCTCCTTGGACATGTGCACTTTGACTTAGGCCAAAAGCCTAAGTTCAAGGTGGCTAATGTAAAAAATAACTTCAATCTTGGCTCTGACCTGACATCGGGTATTGTGCACTTCAACTAACGGAAAATCCATAAGTTGAGGGTGGCTATGAAAGAGGAAACTGAAAGAAAAAATGGGGATGAAAAAAAATATATAAAAAGGATGTGAATTATTCAAAGAGAAAGGAGCAATAAAATAAAAAGAAATTGAGCTACAAAGTTTAAAGTCACTTCCGTGGTTGAAGAAAATCAAGGGAAAGCGGTAAAGCAATAATATGACAAAAATAGGGCAAAAAGAGGTTAAAAGCCTAGTGTAATGACAAGGAGGGCAGAAAGTCACTAAACAGTACCCAAATGTACCACACCTGACCCTGAGCCTACGTTACAAGCCAATAAAGTCCTATAGTGATCCTGGAGTCTAGTTTGAAGAGTCTGAGCAATGAAAATAAGGGCAAGCTTATGGCAGTAAGCACTAACTGTATTTGAAATTACTTTTGAGCGTGAGTGTTGAATAAATCCTTGTACCATGAATGAAATCAATTTTTTGCGAAAAAAGGATTTCGTTTGAAGTAAGGGCACTAGTTCCATTGTTGGAAAGTTGGTACCTGGGTGACAGTGAGAAGGTGTATGTTGTGTGTCAGTTGGTTGGTCTGTATCATGGTGTGATCCACAAGAGTTGACTTGTCGAGTCTAAGAGAACGAATGTGCACCCGAACAATGAGGAGGTAGAGAGCCATGTGATTGCTTGAGTTAGAAATGCTTGCTTCTATACAAGTGTCATTTAGAGTTCTAGTGCGTCGCTTGAGGACAAAAAACGAATTTAAGTTGAGTGTGTTGATATACCGTGAGTTTACGGTATTTCTAGTACATTTCACTTACAAGTTGTATGTGTCTAGGGCCTTTTTATCATGTTTTGCAGGAAAGGTGTTCAGGTGCGGAAGTTTAGAGACAGCTGAAGGAAATGCAGAAAAAGGCATCCACAGAGGTAATCTACGGACCGTAGGTCCATTCACGGTCCGTAGGTGATGACCGTAGATCAGCAGGTATGGTGTTGAGGATAAATCAGGGAAATCTGACCAAGTGTGCAACCACGGTGCCCATTGACGGTCCGTAGATTGATCTACGGACCGTACTGTTGATCCGTAGATTGAGACTGCGAGGGTTCCAGTACCTGATTTTTGAAGATTCTAAGTATGGAGCTACGGAAGGGATTGACGGACCGTAGATCGATCTACGGTCCGTGCTGCTGGTCCGCCGTTTGCTTCAGAGAAGCTAATAGTTGGATGCTGAAATATTTTCTAAGTCCCGAGTGACGGAAGGGACTTACGGACCGTAGATCCATCGACGGTCCGTAAGTCAGTCTCGTGGATCGAAGACGCGTGTCTGAACAAAACTTTCCTTAATTTGTTTCCTTTTTTATTTAGGATTTGTTTTCTATATATAGGACATGTAAACCTCGTTTTTGGGGGTTAGACACTATTATTCTGTTTTTGCTTTGTAACTTTGGAGATTAATTTGCAACGCTAACAATTATTGATTTCCCAAGTTCATTTTGAAGATTTTGGCTTTGCAATTCAAGTTAATTTTCTGGGTTTGTTACTCTCTTTATGTAAGTTCATGATTTCTTCATCTACAATTATGAATTGTGTTCTTGCCAATATGAGTAACTAAATCCACAACTAGGGTTATGGGAACCATGATCGATTAACAAAGTATGAATAGTAAATAAGCAATTCTTGACTAGTATTTTGCATGCATTGATAATTCTTTCGTTTAGAAGTCTTTTTAACGGTGGCCAACGTTAGAACTCGCCTTGTTACTACTTGCCGGACCAAGGAGGTAATTAACAAGAAAAGAATTATCAACATAGATTTAGTGTGATACTATCTAATAGGCTAGTGTCGATTGGTGCGAAGTAATAACTAAGCCAAACATCGATTATGATGTCTAATATGAGGTAAAGGTAAGGGTTAGTAAATTATACACACGTAGCCGGACCAAGGTGCGGGGTGAAATTCTCTAGATGCCGGACCAAGGATTTAGAGATACCTAACTTATCACTTTGCATGTAATACACTAGAAAAGGATTGCTATTACTAGGATTACTGCGTTATGAGATTATGGGGAACACGTATACCCTAGTTATTTCTCTTATCTTGATAACAACCAAAGTTGAGTTTAATTATTGATTACAATATTACTTATTACTATTTGTTTTACACAAGCACAAACCCCCCTTTTTATTACCTGTTTCTGGAAATAATTTGACTAATCGAATATAGTTGTCGGTTAAAAGTAAAGTCTAAACCATTTTCCTCGTGGGATCGATCCCAACCTACAAGTTGGGTTCTTTACTTGATAACGATCGCTTATGCTTCTGAAAGGAGGTGTAATTTGAGCGTATCAACTTACAAGTAGGAATGTCGATCTCTTGAGTCATTCCCCCTGGTTTCTAATGTTCTACCTTCACTTGCTAACAATTGGGGCACTTAGCCACAAAATCTTCTATGTCCCTCTTCATGCCATTCCACCAAAAGACTTCCCGCAGATCACGGTACATCTTAGTGGTACCTGGATAAATAGAGTACCTGGAATTATGGGCCTCTGCAAGAATATGTTGTCTCAACTCGCCCATATTAGGAACACATAATCGACCCTGGTAGCGAAGCACACCATCTCCCCTTTGGGAGAAAACCTTAACTCTCTGCTGATGGAATACACCCGTGAGTTCGAGAAATATCGAATCACTATCTTGCTTTTCCTTAACCTCTGCTACCGATGATGATTCTGATCCATTCTGAACTGTCACACCACCATCTGATGCACTCATGAGACAAACTCCTTGACGAGCAAGTCTGTGAACATCCTTCTCTAGCTCTTTTCTTTCTTCCTCAACATTGCCTACACTACCCATAGATAGTCTACTAAGGGCATCTTCTACTACATTTGCCTTACCCAGATGGTAATGCACACTCATGTCATAATCCTTGAGGAACTCAAGCCATTTTCTTTGGCGAAGATTCAACTCTTTCTTGGTGAACACCTATTGAAGGCTCTTATGGTCTACGAACATATCTACATGAACACCATACAAGTAGTGTCTCCAAATCTTGACTGCAAACACCACTACTGCAAGCTCGAGGTCATTAGTCGGATAGTTCTTCTCATGAACCTTAAGGTGTCTGGAAGCATAAGTTATAACCTTACCTCGCTGCATCAACACATAACCTAGGCGAACTCTGGATGCATCACAATAGATAACATAACCGTCTGAACCTCTGGTAGAGTCAAAATAGGAGCTGTAGTCCACCTAGTTTTCAGTTCAGCGAAGCTTTTCTCACAATCATCTGACCACTGAAACTTAACATTTTTTTAGTCAACCTAGTCAATGGAGAGGCTATGGATGAAAATCCTTCCATGAACCTTCTGTAATAACCTGCTAGACCCAAGAAACTTCTGATATCTATAGGAGAGGTAGGTCTGGGCCATTGTTTCACTGCTTCTATTTTCTGTGAATTCACTCGAATTCCTTCACTAGACACAATATGACCAAGGAAAGTAAATGATTGTAACCAAAACTCGCACTTGTTAAATTTGGAGAATAATTGGCGATCTTTGAGAGTTTGCAGAACAACTCTCAAAGGACTTGCATGTTCTTCCTCATTCCTAGAGTAAATGAGGATATCATCAACAAAGACGATAATGAACAAGTCCAAATACTGCTTGAACACTCTGTTCATCAAATCCATGAAAGCTGCAGGAGCATTGGTTAGTCCAAATGACATAACTACAAATTCATAATGACCATACCAAGTTCTGAAGGTTGTCTTCGGAATGTCACTATATCTGACCTTGAGCTGACGATAACCCGATCTGAGGTCTATCTTTGAGAAATGACTAGCACCCTGAAGTTAGTAAAACAAGTCATCAATCTTGGGGATTGGATAATTATTCTTGATTGTGACCTTGTTCAACTGCCTATAGTAAATGCACATTCTGAGTGAACCATCTTTCTTTTTCACAAACGACACTGGTGCACCCCATGGCGAAATATTAGGTCTGATGAAGCCCTTATCTAGGAGGTCTTTCAACTGTTCTTTCAATTCCTTAAGCTCATCTAGAGCCATTCTGTAAGGAGGAATAGAAATAGGCTGGGTATCTGGAAGGAGATCAATTCTAAAGTCGATTTCCCTTTCGGGAGGAACTCCGGGAAGATCTTTTGGAAACACTTCTAGGAACTCATTAACCACAGGAACTGACTCAAGAGTGGGGGTTTTGGAGCTTGGATCCTTAACCCGAACTAGATGATAGAGATAAACCTTAGAGTTCATCTTTCAGGCCTTAAGGTAAGAAATGAATCGACCCATAGGCGCTAAGCTACTACCCTTTCATTCTAAGATTGGTTCGTCTGGAAACTGAAATGAACAATCCTAGTTCTACAATCGATTGAGGCATAACAGGAATGTAACCAATCCATGCCTAGAATGACATCAAAGTCTACCATTTCTAACTCTACAAGATTTGCTGAGATGATTTTCTGGGAGACTGTGACAGGGTAATTTTTGTATACCCGTCTAGCTATAACTGGGTCACCGACTGGAGTAGAGACTGAGAAAGATTCTTAGAGAGTTTCTAGACTAACATCAAACTTAACTGTTATATAAGGAGTAACAAATGAAAGAGTAGCCTCTGGATCTAACAAAGCATAAACATTGAGATCAAAGACTCGTAACGTACCAGTGACTACATCAGGAGAATCTTTCTGATCCTAGCGATCCTGAAGAGCATAGAGCTTGTTCTAGCACTGTCCGCCACCTATACCAGATGAGTTACCCTGCTGAGTTGGGCGACTTGTTGGCCCTGCTGAAGTTGTAGACTGAGCTCTACCCTTTCCTCTCTCATCCTGTTTAAAAGGACAATCCCTCAACATGTGACCATACTGACCACATCCAAAGCATCCTTCCTTTCTTTTGAGGCACTCGCCCATATGGTTCTTACAACACTTAGGGCAAGTTGGGTAGGTTTTCGTACCTGTAACACTCCCCTGAGACTTAGAGCCTGATTCCCTACCTTTCTAATCTTGTCTGAACTTGGAAGATGGAACACTAGCTGATGAAGGTGCTGGAGCTGAAAATTTCTGCTGACCCTGTGAACGATTTCCACCACCTGATTTCTGTTGAGAATAGTCATAGTTTCTAGTCCTAGCCTTCTTGTTCTCCTTGGCATGTTCCCTAAGTTTATCACCCTCAACCTGCTGAGCATGAGTCATAAGCCTAAAGATGTTCATATTTTCTAGCAACATAGCATTTCTTCACTGTGTCTTCACCAAGTCTGACAGTCCATATAGAAACTTATTCATCTGAACCCTAGAATCAACAACCATGTGAGGAGCATACCTGGAGAGTTGGGTAAACTTGAACCCATACTATTGGACTGCCATGCTACCTTTCCTTAAGTTCATAAATTCCTGAGCTTTCGCCTCCCTTAGCTCTCTTGAGAAAAACCTGTCCAGAAAAGTCTCACTAAAACAATCCCAAGTGATAGGAGTTGCATATGTACCCCTATTCTCTTTCCACTGAGTATGCCAGATATAAGCCACATCCTTAAGCTGGTAAGATGCTAACTCAACCCGATCATTCTCAGTTACCTATATCACTTTAAAGATCCAATATACGATCCTAAGAACTCTGGGGATTCATACTAACAAAATCTCGCACTCTAGTTGTAACTGACCCAACATTAGCATTTTCCTAAACAGGAACCTACTGATTATTCTGGTTGGTAACACTCTGAGCCAATATCTGAATGGCGTTCTGGAATTCTGCATTCGAAACTTCTTGATCTGGGACTGGAGGAGCTGCGTTTACGTTCCTGGCATTTGCATTCCTAGCGTTATCTCTACGAGGAGGCATGATCACTGAAACGTAGAACGTCGAGTTAGAACGAAATTAGATCATACCTTTCACATGCTAAGAGTAACAAAAAATGATGATTTTTCCTAAAACACTTTGCAGCCTCCCTCTCAATAGATATGGTGCACTTCACACCCATGAAAAGGACTCTACTTAGTGCAGCCTTTCAGACATCATAGGACTCTCAAATCTAATGCTCTGATACCAAGTTTTTTACGCCCTGAGCTACCCCCGAGACGCGGACACGGGACCTAGGATCAAAAGTGACCCCAAGCTAACTCTGCTGGCATGACATTAGCATACTAAAAATAATAATAACTTATGCAGAAGCTAATTCATGAAAATGAAAGTGATGGGGAATACCCATATACTAAACTGAACATATCAAATCTGAGAGTTTTAATACAAAAGAAATATCAAACTCAAATACTAAGCTGAATCTAACTATGTCTGAAATAAGCCTCTAAACTGACTAGAAATATTGGGACATGCCCCAACTAGATCTAGCAAAACTGAAACTAAAGACTAAAAGCGATAAAGATAAATATGTCACCAGTCCTCAAAGAATGAGGACTCACCACTGATGCTGTTGAACTGAAGATCGGGAACTCATCTAAGCGTGATCTGGATGCTAAGAACATGAACCTACATCACGAGAAGATGTAGCGCAGAGTATGCGTCAGTACTTGTAAAGTACTGAGCATGTAGGATAGAATAAAGCTGAAATAAACATATAACTGAATAAGCAATAAAACCAGAGCAAAATCTGAACATACTATAGATACTGAATATTGAGCTAACTGAAAGCAATGACCAAATTTATACATGTTGAAACTGAATACTGACTGTACTGAAATATGGTAAATGCAATGGAGTCTGACTGGACTGTGGAAGCTACTAATAACTGGTAATAAAACCACATGAGCTAAATGTGGAGTCCAATGTATACACCCCATCGAGAGGACCTAATATACCCGGCCAATGGTGTAGAGGCATGCTGGCGTGATCACTAAAATGATGCCCACAGAGGGGACTTACAACCTACGTGGCTTGTAGTTTTGGGACTATATGGGTGACTGACCTTATTCCAACTCGGTATTATGCTACTCCCTATAGATTAAATGATCAACACATTAAGACTGAATTCTATGATATACTGGATAACTCAAAACTGACATGCAAACTACGAATGAACGTTAATATACAGATAATGACACACTCAGGACTGAGGCATATATATCTGAAATACTAAAATATCTACCCTACCATGCGTAATTCAAGAACTAAAGAAATACATAGCTAGGGTTCTGAAATATATGCAATAAACGAAGTAATAACATGACAATCTGATTTGGAACATATAATTAACTAATTCATGAGAATCTACTGAAGTTATAGAAACCCTAGGTCTAGTTTATAATAGGGAATCAAGAATCTGACTGAATTCTAGGGACCTAATGGGCGAAAGAAACCCACTAGTGAAATCCAACATACCTGATGACGAATTTCATGGAGAACTCCTTCGATTTCAGGGCTGAAACTAGAGGAAATTTGTTGCGTTCTTAAACTAGGGTTGCTCGACCTTTTCTCCTCTTTTGCTTCTAATTTTCTAAGTTTTGATTAATGATCTGACTTAGGTAAGTTCTAGTTATGTTTCTATGCTAAAACTAATCAAAACCACGTGGATTAGGGTTAAGACGACGTAGTTTAGAGGTCCAACGAAATAGGAAAAGACCAAAAGACCCTTGACTTAAAGTTGCATATGGGCTGACCACAACCCCTTGACTTAAAGTTGCATATGGGCTGACCAAAAGACCCGTGAAGGCCCCCGTGGTCTTCACTTGGTCCTGTGGTTCTGAAGGCTTGGTCCACGAGCCACTACGACGGCCCGTGTGGAGGACCACGGACCGTGAAGGGCCCTGTGGTCCTCACTTGGGCTGAGGTCTGGACGCTCAGGTTTGTGGGCTTACTGGCTGGCCTTCACGGGCTGTGTGGAAGACCACGGACTGTGAAGGTCCTTGTGGTCCTCACTTGGGATTGAGGGTCTGAGGGCTAGTCTAGGTGGGCTACTGCCTAAGTCTTCACAGACATCCCCACAGCCCGTCATCAAGACCACGGACTGTGAAGGTGCCCATGGTATAATGTCTGGGCCTGGTGACTTCCAAGTTGTGACCATGGGCAGGTCAACGGACCATAGACCCTATCACGGTCCGTGAACCCTTTCGTAGTTCACTGCTTCAGGTAAGTTCTGCAAAAAAAAATTGGGTCTGGTTTTCTAGGTGTTACAATAATCTCCATTGAAGAAACTACCTAAATTTTGAACTCTAATTCGAGAAGAATTCAAAATTGGGCTCATTTTTTTCTGATTGAATTTGGGTTAAATAAAGGCTGATTGAAATGAGAAGGGAAGAGAAGTAGGGAGGGTGTTATTGATGGAGAACTGAAGCGGCATGGAGGTTGTGGAGAATTAAAGCGGAGGGGGGGAGGGCAGGAGTGAGGGTGTGGGTGGGGCGAGGTGAGGACTGGGGGTAGGGGTATGACATGGATAATTGAAAAGAGAATTGTAATTAAATTATTTATCTATAAAAAAAAATTTAGAAAACATTAATTTAAATTATGCTCTTTATATGTTACCTAAATTAAATTCCTAATATGCAATTTTTTTCTCATTAGCAAATTTCAAGTAATTTATTTGAGTAAAAATGAAAAAGAAATAAAAAATTCTCTCGATACTATACAAATTAATGAAAAACACTAACAATTTAAAGATGTTGTGAAAAATGATAAAATTTGACTCTATTTCATAGTTGAAGGGGGTACTTGTGCATTTTCCCTAATTTATTTTATATACATTGTATCATAGTATATTAGCATGCATATGAGATATATAGACAAATTTCGCTCGTCTCCCTCCCATGTCGCTCACCTCCCTCATATCTCGCTCGTGAATCTGGTGTCCCTGATACATGTGAATCACACTAGATACATGTATGTAATGTGTATCTAGTGTGATTTTCATACATCTGACTTGACATTTGTTATGAATTAGTAAAAATAGTAGGAATGTTTGTGTTACTTGATAGTTTCTTATTTTAATTTATAATATTACTTTTAACGAGTAAATATATAAATCTTATTTTGAAAATTCAAAAGATTCTATATCCAAATGTATTGTAAAATTTAAGAAGTTTGAATCCCGAAAAGTGAAAAATATTAGTAAATTGGAACAACAGGAGTGTGTGTGTGTATATATATATATATATATATATATATATATATATGTATATATACACACTAGAAAGGCAAGGCCCGTGCTAATATGATAAATAACATCAACATTCTTTTTTACATCATGTTATATAGAGATTCACAAGCAAATTAATACAAATGAAAACTAAAATTGTTAAATGAACAATACTGTAATTACATATCAAATTCAATCATCAATGAATAAATAAATATAAAGATGCAAACACCCTTAAATTGTCAATCTACCAGCATACAAATATTGTTTTTTTCCTATCCCTGGAAATGGAAAGTACATGTACTATCTAGATAACAACATATAGAATTTGTAATGTTTCCTTTTGACACCAACATTTATGCACCATGTTGATGCACCAAACCTCTAAAACAACGTATATTATATATTGTTAAAAACATGAAGCCTACTAAACTAAGAAACAAAGTCCGAAACCAAAAGAGCAACAATTTTTTTTGAAAATTCTAAAAGGGTAACTCAATTAATTATGAAACCAAAAGGGCAATAATTTGTAACGCCGTGTAAATCAGGTTTTCTAAAACGAGGCTCAAATTCCATTGAGCCTTACAAGGCTCAAATTCCGATGAGCCTTGTAAGGCTCAGCCGCCAATGAGCCTTACAAGGATCAGCCGCCAATGAGCCTTACAAGGCCCAGCCACCAATGAGCCTTGCAGGCTATTATTTAAAAATACATTCTCGATTTATTTTCTTCTTTGTTAAAAGTTTAATAATAATAATAATACATAGTCTACTCCCGATACCCCGTATTACCCTATTTTTTACTGTGCTGGAGTATCTACGAGTGTGCCCAACTACACACAAGAAGAAGGTAGTGGCTTTCAAACTCCTAATCTTGTAAATTTGGGTTTTGAAGAATTCAACGAAGGAAATTATTGTTTTGTACGACAACATCAATTTCAAAGCTCACCATTTCATGTTGGGAGCTTGAGTTTTTCGACGATAAACAATATACTCTTTAAATAATTTATAGAATATTTTATTTATATTAAATTATATGTTAATGATTTACATCTTATTCCAAGATGACATGTCACAAAATCAAAATGATGATGAAGTTGGACCTTCACAACAATATGTATGTTGTTATAATCACCAAATATTCAATTTTGACATTTATAAAATATTAATAGAATTCAGTAATAAATATTATTTGGCAGGACATCAACAACCCTGGAAGAACAACAAGGCCACACGTACCTACCACCTGTGGAACCAGTAGACATACACAACAACAACAACCGCATCAAGACAAATGATAATCTCTAGAAGTGTTGTATTTTATATTTCCTATCATGTCCCTTATATGTTCTTTCAATTTTTTATAAATTATATATATAAAATTGAAGTTTTCGAACTCCAACATGTATGCATGGTTCATGTTTACTATAAATTATTTAAAGAGTATATTTTTTTTTTACCTTAATATGAAGTATAATTTTTCTCATGTTTTCAACATATTCATCAATAGGGAATTTCCACCAAAATAAAGTATGACTAAAGAAGGTTGAATTTTATCATTCTACAAGTGAATAAACCAAATTATAATTTCACTTAAAAAAAGTTGAAGAAAAAATAATATCAACTAAGTAGTAAATAAGGTCTAAACTATTGAGTTTGTTTGAAAAGCCACAAAGTAATGGCTAGCAATAAGGTCTAAACTATCTTTATGCATCATATAAACAACTATGTATTATTATTATTATTAGACTTTTAACAAACAAAAAAATAAAACGAGAATATATTTTTTTTAAATAACAGCCTGCAAGGCTCATTGGTGGCTAAGCCTTGTAAGGCTCATTGACGGCTGAGCCTTACAAGGCTCATTGAAATTTGAGCCTCTTTTTAGAAAACCTAATTTACACGGCGTTAAAAATTATTGCCCTTTTGGTTTCATAATTAATTGAGTTACCCTTTTGAAATTTTCAAAAAAATTTGTTGGCCTTTTGGTTTCGGACTCCTAATAAACACATGGGAAAAAAGTCAAAATCATAGCTATAAAAGTGCTTCAATAAACTACCTTCTATATGTTTATTCTTCCTCATTCAGGGATAACTGCAGATCCAAATTTTCTTTGAATGAGTATACCCCTCATATAGCTATAAGAATTACATTGGCAAAGATACTAAATAAGTGTGTGGATTTAACAACTTTATACCTTTGCAAATGGAAACATTTTAAAGTAAATACTTGGGCACTGACTTTAAAAAATATGACACTTATTGTGTTGAAGTTGAACTTTGAAAGTACACCATCCACAAGATATACTTGACCCTCCATAACATTTGCAGAAATATAAGGGAACAAACTTCGACACTCAAGATTAAATTGATTCACAGAATTCAATGGCTGAACTTGAAAGTTTGAAGGTAAAACCAAAAAAGAGGCTTAGTACATAAAGTACATCAGCTTCGACTAATAGACCGATAATAGAGAAGAAGATATGGCCAAACTTAAAAAGTCGAAGCAGTTGATAGTCATATAGAAGTTGTTTGTATATAACGTACGCTTGGTCATGTAAAATGGCTAGGTAATCTTTTCTACCTATAATCCCAAATCTACATTAGGCAATATAAAGTACGCCTGATCATGTAAGGTATCAAATATGTTAACATTCAATATCTTATAGTATAGGCATACTCTATATTTCTTACTAACAAGGTCTAATTAGAATATATTTTCTCCTTTGGTGCTGAAAATGTCAAAAAATTAATGAGACACAAAAATATACTTATTAAATAGGATGTCACCCCAACAATAAAAAGTGTAACTAATGCGACACTGAAATATTATACTTACTAATCATATAACGTCACTAAACTAAGAAGTATAAGTTATAGCAAGCATCATAATAATGTCCAAAATCAAGTTATTTAATATGAATACGAACAGGACATTCTTTCATAAGAAATATTTCTCAACAGAATAACAAAAAAAGACATAAAACTTGAGATCAGAAGTATTTCTTTAAGAAATCAATTTCTAGAGGAAACTTATCGACAATGAACACTAAATGAAAGAGGCAAATCCATTTTCTCACCCGCGATTGGAGACTTATTCAGTAGGTCCTCCTATTAAGAGTATAAAGTTTGCAAGATAGAAATATTCTATTCAATGAAAAACAATTTAATCTACAAAGGGTAAGAATTCGCTTGCGATACACATCCAATATGACATAACTGCAATCTTGTCATATTATTTCACTAATAGATACCTAATTCAGATGGCATATGAACAATGGCTCAACTGTATCCTTATATATCTCTTATATTGGATAAAATCAACTATAATAGCATAGTACTAAAGGAAAGATTTAGTAGTAAATGTCTCCTTCAATTAGTGAAGAAAACATCCCAAAGAGTTGTTGAAACCTATGTTGCTTGAACTTTTCAAAATTGTCAACGGGTGCAAGTAGGATTCGCCAAAAGTAGTATTTTTTGGAGTATCTGACACGGGTGCGGCAACAAAAGTGAAGAGTCCACGCAACTTAGGTTGAAACCAGTAAACCCATAATATGGAGATGAATATATAATGGTTGAAAACTAAGTAATGGAGAGTCCAGCAAAAAAAAGCAATGATTATACAAAATTTGCATATATGTTGTTGCCCTGTAGAAATGACAACATATAAAAGCTCCAAAAGTATGGTTAATACAATATAAGTTAGCAGCAGTGGAACAATTTACTACATGTGTTATCTATTTTTGTTTATCATATTACGCAGTAGTTAAAAATTACATCATCAAAAACAATGGTCAATCAGTCAATAAAACTTCAAACATAAAAATATACGTTGTTTAATAACGTACGAAGATAATTCTAGTTGGTTCTCACTCCATCTTTCTTTTATGATCTGCGTAATGCCATCATCGAAGATGTTAGTCTTCTTATTTAATTTCTTTCTAAAATTGGGAAAAAGATGGTCAGTATTATTGTACTTTCAGAAGTCTAATAAGGAACACATTTTTCTTGCAGAAAGTTGTAGTTAAAAGTTTTGATGCACAAGTTGATATCACACAAATCAACTTACTTTTCATCATATTTATAACACTACTGTGACATTAGTTGAATTAAACATATCTTAAAGAAGACAAAGTTCTTCCAAGCTTCATATTTTCTTTTTGAGATTGAAAGATCAATTTTTATCTACTATTAACAAAAGGCTGATGTAGGAACAAAGACAGAGAGAAGCCTTGAAGGTGTGACCAAAGAAATTACGAAAATCCCTCTAACAATCAGAAATGCGAATTAATAGAAGGATGACAATGACTCGCTGCAAGACAGACAATAGGAGAAGCCGGAAGAGTTGTACAGGGTGAGGTAGGTGCACAAAATGGGCCAGAAAAATCAGGTTAGTTATGCAAGTCAAAAAAGAGGTGAAATACATCTATTTTGTCAGTGAAAGAAATTGTTTAGGAGTAAGAGAAGAGTGTAACTCAATTATTTAAAAAGCTCTATGAAATTATTGCCACAAATGGATGTCACCACTTATAACTACAGATAAGAAAGATAAAAACTATGCATTAGTGAGAAGTGAAAAAATCAGGAACTCGACTCCATGACTGAAATTAGATGTATGATTAAGCACTTAGTAAAAATGCCTTTGGGGTAACTTTCCCAATCTCTAGAAACGGCATAGTGTATCTTGTAGGTCTATATTTATTGTAAGTTAAAATTCTATCATGTTGACTCCAAAGTAGGAGAAAACTTTGGTGATGCAATCACACTCAATCGTGATGATAGTAGTTAATCTAGGAGCTAAGGCTCGAAGAAGATGAAGGCCAATTCAGGGTACAACCGAGAAGATTAGCTGAGAAGATGTAGAAGAAGAAAGAAAGGAAGATTGATATTATTCATGAATGAGTAAATCAGTACTCTTCATATGCATTTATCTAGCTAATCAATGGGTAAAATTACTAAAGAATAATACAACAAAAGTAACTAACTAACTAGCTTCTTTAACAACTAAATAGTGTTAACTGTTTTCTTGACAGCTGAACAGTGTTAACTAACTAACAGTTTTTCGAACAGATTCCCTTAATTTCAGCTCGAGCCCTTGGCTTCTTTTAGCTCGACTCCATACACTTGCATCAATACCCCCTATTTGAAGAATAGTTCTGTCCTTAAGGATGGAATGACGAAAATCGATGTTGCAGCTCAGTGAGAATTTCCCAAGTGACCTGAGCTGGATCAATGCCTGGCCATTTAACCAACACTTGATAAACAACCTTATTACCCCTCTTGATCATCCTCCTTTCTAGTATAGCCTCAGGCAATGGATAGTAAGGACTAGACATGTGTAACACTGGAGGGTGGTTGAGTACAACAGGTACTGCATGGCATTTCTTCGACTGAGAGACATGAAAAGTAGGATGGATCAATACATCTGCTGGAAGCAAAAATCTATAAGCAACTTCCCCAATCTTAGCATCAATCAGATAGGGACCAAAGTACTTAGCAGCTAGCTTTTTATAGGGTCTAGTTGCCACAGAGAACTGCCTATAAGATTGTAGCTTTAAATAGACCCAATCACCCACACTAAAATGTCTATCAAACCTGTGCATATTGGCTAAATCTCTCTTTGTTGAGCCCTGGACAAATAGAACTTCAGAAAGGCAATAATAGTTTCTCTAGCCTCCAAGGACCTATCAACCATCTCATTGGAGGATTCACCAACCAAATAGGGAAGATGAATATGTGGCTTTTGACCATAAAGAACTTCATAAGGGGAGCATTTGATAGCTGAATGATAGGTTGTGTTGTACCACCACTCAGCAAGAGGCAAGTAAGCAACCCACTCCAAGGGGTTATCTGAGCAAAAACACCTTAGATAAGTCTCTAAGGTCATGTTTAAGACCTCAGTTTGACCATCTGTTTGAGGATGATAGGTTGTAGACTTATGCAGCTGAACTCCTTGCAAGGTGAACAACTCTTGCCAAAATGAACTCAAGAAAATAGGGTCTGTCACTAACCATAGTAGAAGGCATACCATGCAACCTAAACTCATTGTCCAAGAGGCTTTGAGCTACAATCTGAGTTGTGTAAGGGTGCTGCAAGCAAATGAAATGGCCATACTTACTTAACTTATCAACCACCACCAAAATGACATCCTTGCCTTTAGATTTAGGCAAACCCTCAATGAAATCCAAGCTAATGTCAGTCCAAACATCTTCAGGAATGGGTAGAGGTTTAATTAAGCCAGGATAAGCTGAGGCATCATACTTGTGTCTCTGGCATACATCACATCTGTTAATGAAACTCCTCACATCTGTAACCATGGTCTTCCAGTAGAATAGGGATTGTAATCTCCTAGTGATAGCTTCCCTACCAGAGTGGCCACCCTAAGGTGTAGAATGCCACAAATGAATAATGTGTTCTCTCAGCTGATGGTCAGACCCTACCACCAATCTTCCCTTCCACCTAAGCTGAGAATTAATCCTAGTAAAGGATTTATAAAGTTGCACTATCAGTTTAGTGATCAATTTTTGTAAAGCAACATCAGAAGTTCAAGATTGTTGAATCTGGCAGAAGAGTGTACCATGTAATGTAAGCAAGGACAAGGCCAATAACTCTGCACCTTGATTTCTAGAGAGAGCATCAGCAACCTTGTTGTCCAATCCCTTTTTGTATTCAGTAGTTAAGTCAAAAGCCATAAGCTTTGAGATACCAGCCACTTAAAAATCAGTGTGTGTAGTTTGTTCGAGCAGTTGTTTCAATGCCTTTTGGTCAGTCCTGACAATGAAGGGTCTACTTAACAAATAATGTGACCACTTGGTCACAACAAAAACCAATTCCAGCAATTCTCTATCATAAACACACATGGACTGATGTCTAGGGGCCAGTGTTTTACTAATATAGGCAATAGGGTGCCCCTGCTGCATTAGGATAGCACCAATACATTTCTATCTGAATAACAAAATGTTTAGCATAGTTTGGCAGGGCCAAGACAGGAGCAGTCACTAAGGCTTCTTTGAGAGTAAGGAAAGCTGTAGTAGCTTCTTCAATCCAAACAAAACTGTCCTTTTTATGTAAGTCATGTAGAGGTCTGCATATAGCTCCCAATCCTTTGATGAACCTCCTATAGTACCCTGCTAGACCAAGAAAACCTCTGAGTTACTTGATGGTAGTAGGCAGCTCCCAGGCTTGGATTGTAGATACCTTCTTAGGACCAATTGCTACTCCCTTAATAGCACTGATAAAATGTCCTAAGTACTCCACTTCTATTACCCCAAAAGCACACTTGGATGTTTTAGCATACAACTGATGGTGCTTCATCAGCTCAAACACAATTCTTAAGCGATCCACATGAGCAGACATAGTTTTGCTATAAACCAAAATGTCATCCAAGAAAACTAACACTGTGAGGTGGTAGTGCAGTAGGAATATCAAATAAACACTTGTATTGTTCCATTAAAGAAACCAAAATAGTTGGAATGTCACTACTTGTGGCTGTCGTAGCCTGTATGTGATTACACTGGAAAGTAGCAAATGTGATTAATGACAACATATAAAATTGTACTTGTTCTGCAGGTTTCTTATTCAACAGTTTAGCCTTAGTAGTCTTGACTTGAGTGGTTGCCCCTCTCAAAACATGCTTCTTCCCTTAGTGCATGAACTCAATGGTCCTTTTGCTAAAATCAAAGAGGATTCTTCCCAATGTATTCAACCATTGTACCCCAATACTATATCAATATTTCTTAATGGCATTAATAGGAAATCAGAAGAAACTGAAGCCCCCAGTAACAACCACTGCAGATTCCTACAAATGGAAGCAGTTTGTACCTTCCTCCCATCAGCTATACTAATAGACTGTTCCATGATTGTGCTGGCCTTGCATCTTAGCTTCCTTGCCATTTCTTCATCAATAAAAGTATGGGTACTACATGTATCAATAAGGATCTGCAATGGTCTTTTCTCATGATTACCAGTGAATCTAATGGGCTAGTACCCATTGACACCAGTGAAGGCTTGCAATGAAATTGTCATACATTCCTCAGGATTGGCAATGTTATCAATTACTTGTTGGTCCTGTAACTGATCTTGTTCCAGAGTCTTTTCCATAGTTACATCTCCTTCTTCACACAATTCTACTAAGAACAACTACTTATTGGTCTTACATACATACCCTCTTACATATTTTTCATCACAAAGGAAGCACAGTCCTTTGGCCCTTTTCTCATCCATCTCTGCTGCAGTTAAGAGCCTCCTTCTATTAACGATGCCCTTAGTTCCACTAGGTTTGTTATAATAATTTTCAAAGGGTTTCTTGTAACTAGTATTAGCTAGTATGGGCCTTTATAAATTTTGAGTTCTATGGAAATTTGGAGTTGGTAAAATGGGATTCTGATTTTTCCAGAAGATCCAATTCCCTAGGAATGAGCTTATGCCTCAAAAACTTCCTCTTGCAATCTAGCCAACTTGTAAGCTTGCATCAGGGTCTTTGGTGCCTGCATCTTTAGTGATTTGTTCAATTCAGGTTTGAGCCCTCCTAAGAAATAACTGATGGTATTCTCATTAGACAAATTCATCCCAATCAACAGCCTATCAAACTCAGCTTGGTAAGCTCTTACATTGCTAGTTTGTTCCGGGTGCTTAATGGCTTCCATTGAATCTTCATATCCATCCCCAAATCTTTCATTCAAAACTAAGATATACTCAGTCGAAGTAGGATGTACGACAATGTACTTAACATTCATATATGACCTATGCCCAGCAATAGCTTCCCAATCTAAGCGAATTGATGTGACCTTGACCCTCTAACTATAAGGAATTTCATCCATAGAAAAGAATTAGTCCACCTTATACAACCATGTTTTCAGATCTTGCCCAAAAAATCTTGGGAAATCTAACCTAGAGCATCGAGTGAGAAAATTACTAGTTAATCCAATTTGAATGTCTCTACTTGTGTTCAACTGCATCAATTCTCCAAAATTGTCACCTCCAGCAGAAGATTCACCTCTGAAATTATCCAATTCCTTGTCTCTCTGCTTCATACCACCAATAGCTTGCTTGATTTCCAACAATTCCTTATTTGTCCTCACATTTTGATCATTCATACTTTCCATCAATTTCTGCAATTGCTCTTGAATCTGCAAAAAATTATTATCCATGTCCTCCGTCGATTCTTCTGGGTTCTTATTGCGTGTCAAAGCCATGTCGAGGAATGATAGCTCTGATACCATTTGATGCAATCACACTCAATTGCAATGATAATAGTTAATCTAGGAGCTAAGGCTCGAAGAAGATGAAGGCTAATTCAAGGTACAACTAAGAGCATTAGCTAAGAAGATGTAGAAGAAGAAAGAAAGAAAGATTGATATTATTCATGAATGAGTAAATCAATACACTTCATATGTATTTATACAGCTAATCAATAGGTAAAATGACTAAAGAAGAATACAACAAAAGTAACTAACTAACTAGCTTCTTTAACAACTAAACAGTGTTACCTATTTTCTTGACAATTGAACAGTGCTAACTAACTAGCAGTTATTCTAACAGATTCCCTTAATTTCAGCTCGATCCCTTGGATTCATTTTGCTTGACTCCATACACTTGCATCATTTGGTCTCACGACAATCATTGTACTTTTTCAATATGGGTGTGTAAGTATCCAATGTAAGTAAATCTAGTTCTTTTGTTTAGTTAGTTTTGATGATCCACCGAAAGTATTCAAATGCATATCACATCCGTCCCCAATCGGGTGTGTCGAGGACTCGATGCATATGAAGAATTCAAAAACATGTGGTGGTATCTTGAAAAACATGTATCAATCAACCAAGTTGGAATTAAGAGAAGTGTTTACATTTTGTAAGAAAATAGTAAAATATTACGAAGCACTGCAACAATGAAGAAATATTTGAATCACAATAAAACATATTTAAAATAAATTTCTTAACATACTGAGTATATTGTTTACTCGTGAAGCTGTCAGGAACATTCTGACTTTACAGCCCAACTTCTTCACTATCTAATGTATCGTGGGGACATTAATATTTTCTTTTCCTGCAAATTATTGAAAAGCATGCATACCAAAAGTAGTTAGTGTAAGATCCTCGTAGGTGTATGAACTTTATTATTTTCACAGACCGCATATTTTTTGGAAGAAGATAAATCAAAAGATTCAGATAGAAGAAAATATATAGTTGAAGCTCTAAAGCAGACACTGGTTATTCATTATTGTTGACCTATTTTCCTGGATACAATTGAGTGAATCTTTATCAAGTCATCGACCTTCGGTGCACTTAAAGCTCTCTAGTCTAATTCAATTAAAAAAAAAGCATGACAATGAACTAAAGAGCCTTTGAAATAGAGGTAAAAACTAACATGAAACTTATTAATGTAAGCTGAATATGAAGTAATGGTTAGAATAACTTAGAAAGACCTGTTGAGACAAACTCAATTTCATTTGCTGCTTTGCCTTTCTCCTTGAAGAGTAGAAAGCCTTGTAGCAGCAAATAATATGAACAATGTACTAAAAGTCTACAACAATAACATACTCAGTTTTACCCTTATCTTGAGAGATAAAAAAGTTGTTTCTGATGATGTACTAAAGTCTAAATTCTCTTATTTATAAGCCAACAAGGGCAAGGACTAACACAATAGTAAATAGTTGAACTAAAGTCATAATATAGTGTACTAAAAATTTGTACCCTACAATTGCAACTATTTCTTTTTTTCTTTCCCATTCAACACGTGTATTGCACTATCTTTTTCATCGAACCACCAAAATCCCTCAAAAGAGTAAAATTGGGTTTCAGATTTCAGTGCATCGAAGCTTCAGGTAGATTCTAATTATAAGTTGTTGCTGGATGTTGTTGTTTGCTGAATCTTACAGGTATTGTGTCTTTTGAACTAAGTGAAAGCAGTTTTCTTGATATGCCTTTAGACCTACAACCTTCCCCCTTAGTCGGGGCTCAAAGAGACTCGGACACCCGGTGCAAATAAAAAAAAATAAAAATAAAAATTGTGTGAGCTTGCATCTTCAATCTGGTTCTCTATTCTTGTATGTGTTGAATCTTAGTTGTGGTAGTTGTTTATCAATGTTGAGAAATTTCCTTGCCTGCGATAGTAATGATTGAAAATTCTGATATTGAACTGCTCCTGTACCTACAAAATAAAAAACTTAATTCGCTAAAAAATCTGCTAGTGCATTGCCTTCCCTAAGGATGTGAGCAAAATGCACTAGCCCTTTTCTCCTCCACAAATTAATACTAGCCATCTCCATCCTGATCTTCCAAGGAGCTTCCCGTTTTCCTTCTATCATATTGATCATGGCAAGCGAATCAATTTCTATCAAGATCGGTACTCTCTGCTATTCAATATAGTGTTGAATACCTCCTCAATGGCTATTGCTTCTGCCTTGATGCTATTTGTGATCCCAAGTCTTTTAGCTTCAGCATATACTAGATTACCATCAGCGTCTCTAATACAGAAAGCTGCAAAGCTCTCACCAGGATTTACTCTACAAGCCTCATCTGTGTTACATTTTAACCATCCTATTTCAAGTTTATTCCAAATTACCACATGTGATTTTATTATGGGTCTGTATTATTCAAATTGTTGAACCAGTTGAGACAACTGGTTAGGAATGACCTTTATCCAAGGTATTTTAGCTTCACTAGTTTTACTAGGTTACTATTAATCTCTTGAATCACCTTCCACTTCGTCGTATTCCCTCCATGCTCTATAATAGTCCTTCTTTTACACAATTGCCAACAAATAAAAGCAAGGACAACTTGAAGAATAGGCGTAAGTTTTGCACAATTCCTTATTTCCCACCACTTTTGTATTGCTTGATGAACTTGAATGAAAGGGCCTTTTAGCCCTATAGCATATGCATAGTATTTCTAGGTTGATCCCGCAAATTCTCCATTGATAAAAAGATGAACCGTTGTTTCCTCTTGAGTTTTTTCACAACATCTACACCTGGAAACAACATTTATCTTCAGCGTCTTCAACACTTCATCCACAGGAATTTTGAATTTCCACAATCTCCACAAAAAGAAACAAATTTTATAGGGACCCCTATACTCCAAATGGAAACATATTCTTCCTTCTTGTGACCTTTCTGTTTGATCTCTTCCCAAGCACTGCTTACTGAAAACTTTCCAGAGCTAGTTTTCATCCACCAAGGATGATCAAAAAGCTCAGAAATATATTCATATTGAAGTTTCTTGTAAGCATGTTCAACAACTAATTCAGGAAGGTATTGGTGAAGCTTTTCTCTTTTCCAGCCACTTGAATCTATGCAAAAATTCAACTCTTCAGTATTCAGAGTTCTTACAAAATCTGGATGAGTTTACTTTATATATAGCTCCTAAACCAGTCTAGTTATCCTCCCAAGTGTCAGAAGTGCCACTCAATGGCTCCCACCTGATATTCCTATCTATTTGATCTCTCGCCTCAATCATTTTCTTCCTTATTTGAGATCCGTTTTTCCACAACACCTCTATTGGTTTAAATTTCTTACAATATTTATTCCACATGAAATTAGACAATAATGATGAAATAGTTCTAAACCTCCACCAAAGTTTAGCAAATAATGCTTTAGAAATATCATGAAGATATCTAAAGCCTAATCCACCCTCTTTTTTTGGTAGGCACAACTTTGACCAAGATACCCAATGCCTGCTTCTACCTTTTTCCTTTGTGCTCCAAAAACATCTAGCAAATATCTTGTGCATCTCATTAATAGTGTACTTAGTAGGGACAACTGCAGATATCAAGTATATAGGAATACTTTGAAGCACACTTTCAATGAGCACACCTTTGTCTCCAAAAGATTAAAGTTTTCCTCTCCAATTTTGTAATCTATCCTTAACCTTCTTTATCAGATCATTTTAATATTCCTTCCTTTTCCTGTTGTGAAAAATTGGACAACCTAAATATTTGAAAGGAAAGTTTCCTTTGGATAAACTAGTAATCTGCTCAACTTTCTCCACCAGTCTAGCCTCCACTTTATGAAACTTATAAAAACAACTTTTCTCCTTATTAATCAGTTTCCCTGAGATTGTTTCATATGCTTTAAGATCCCTCATTATTTGTTTTAGAGACCCTTCCTCAGCAGATGAGAAAATGATAGTGTCATCTGCATAAGCCAAATGATTAATACTTTGACTCTATTTAGGCATCCCATAACCCACAAAGTTATGATTTTCAAATAATGAGTTTAGAGCTCTAGATAAAACTTCCGTTGATAGTATAAACAAAGCAGGGGATAAAGGATCCCCTTGTTTTACCCCTCTTGTAGAGTGAAATAAGCCTTTTGGTTGTCCATTAAATAAAATAGAGTACTAGTTATTAGAAATCAACCTCCATATCATGTCAATGAAATTATTTGAGAAACCCATCTTTGATAAGACTTTGACAAGGTAGAGCCAAGAGACCCTATCATAAGCCTTAGCCATGTCAAGTTTTATAATCACATTGGCTGGTTTTCCTCTCTTCCTGATATCTATAACAATCTCTTGAGTTAGTAACAAATTTTCAATAATGCTTCTACCCTTTACAAATCAAGATTGATTAGGAGAAATCAATTTTGATAATACTTTCTCTATTCTACCATGAATGACTTTGGAAAATACCTTATTGATAAAGTTACTAAGACTTATAAGTCTTAAGTCTGAGTAGCTTTGAATAAGATCTTTTATTGGCAACAACACCAAGTTGGTGTGAGTAACAAATTTTGGTAAGGTCTGGCCCTGGAAAAAACTGCAGGTAAGTTTAAAGATATCCACCCCCACAATATCCCAACACTTTTGGTAGAAGCATCCTGTAAACCCATTTGGACCACTAGAACTATCCCCATTTAAATCAAATACTACTTCTCTCACTTCTTCTAATTAGGCATCTTGCACAATAGGTCATTCTCCTCTGGACTAACCAAACTAGGGACGTGTTGTAGCAACTCCAGATTAGTATCTTCATCTTTCTATGTGAATTGCTGACTCTACCATTCTACTGCTTCTGTTGCCATTTGGTTTTCATCATCTAACCATAAGTCAATTTTGTCTTTAATTCTTTTGATCTTCAATCTGTTTCTTCTCCCTTTTACTAGGTAATGAAAGTACCTAGTATTTCTATCCCCTTCTACAAACCAGTCTATTCCAGCCTTTTGCCTCCAGTATTCTTCTTCATAATGCAGATATCTCTTTAATTCAGCCGACACTGCTGCAAAATGGATCTATTTTGCGGAGTAAGATCTTTTTCATATAATGATTTCTTGAGTCTCACTATATCTTCTCTGATGATAAGTTGTTTAAAAACATCACCATACACTTCTCTGCTCCATTTTGATAGAATGCCCTTCATCTTTTTCATCTTGTTCTTAAACGTGATAAAAGGATTAGGCCCTTCTTCTGCATGCCAATGTTGTTTTACAACTTCCATAAAATCAGCATGTTCAGTCCAAAATTTCAAAAACCTTAAAGGTTTGATGAAATTTTCAGCCTGAACTCCAAAGGTGCACAACATTGGACCATGATCTGAGCATGTTCTGGCTAGATGCTCCACTTCAATATGACCAAAGATTGATTGCAGGTGCTTATTAACAAGCATTTTGCCCAATCTTTCAAAACTGCAGTCTTCTCCTGTCCTACCATTCCATCAGGTGAAAGGACTACTTTTGAACGGAACTTCCTCTAATTCACAAGAGTTGATGCAGAAAGCAAAATCTTCTACCTCATATGGCTGAACATGCAAGCCTCCTATTTTTTCCTCCCCATTAAGTACTACATTGAAATCACCCCCAACCATCCATGGAATGGTAACTGTGTTGGCCAACTGATAGATGTCATCCTAAAGTTCCAATCTATGATTTGCATCAGATTTGACATATACTAAAGTAATCACCATCTGAATATTCCGGCTCTTGTATCTTCAAGTTTAAAGTAATCTGTTGAGATATACCTTCAATAACTTCCACATCTACGCCTTGAGCAACAAAATACCAAATCTTTCCATTAATATTAGCTCCTGCCACATGCATACCCAATCTTTTTTTTTTATTTTTCAATATGTTTTGTCCACTGAAAAGGTTCCAGTAGTACTATAATAAAGAACTTATGATGTCTGTTTAACATTTGAAGCCTATGAGAGGATTGATTAGTTTTAACAGATCAAATATTCCAGGTGAAAGACTTAATCATCAGATAAGCGAGATTTGGTGGCCAAACTCCATTGTTACAACCTTGGAAGACTGTGGTTTATCAAATGGAAAGTTTTTATTGCTCCTTTTTCTTACCTCTTTACATATAGTTTTAGGGGATATGTCAGCTTCCCTTGCAACTTCCATCTGCACCATCTGCATATCTTCATGTCTGTATTCTTTATCTCCAATTCGAGTAGATTTTCCCCTTGTTTATTCTACATATTCACCTTGTGAGTCACCAGGTCATGTAGAATTTTGTTTGGATAAATATTGCCGCTACTCTGTCTGTCTTGCATATCTAATTCATTACTTAGGGTGTGTTTCGTATGAAGGAAAATGTTTTCCTGGAAAACAAATTAATTTTTGACTTATTTTCTCATGTTTGGTTGGTGAGTAGAAAATATTTTTCGGAAAAGATTTTTAGTATTTGATTTATGAATAAAAAATATTTTTTGAGAAATATCTTTTATTTTTACTAGAGTAGAAAATAATTTTTGAAATTGAAAATACTTTTTAAAAACAAACTTAAATATTTTTTGGGGGGTGGGGGATGGGTGAGGGGGGGGGGTCGAGGGT